>NC_059128.1:71985527-71995527 GCF_020740605.2 Lemur catta
ATTTTGTTATTGCCCCTGATTAAATAATGTTTCACAGTCTACTTTTATGTTGTACTGTTACTTAGCCTCATGACAAAACTAGCATATTGAGAACATAGGTATTTTGATCTGAGCTGTAGGAGGACTAAGTTTCAGAGAGAATAAGTGCCTTGGCCATAGTCCTATAATTATGACTCCATAAAACTGGCCCTGGAACCCGGATTCGAAATTAAGTCTGGATCAATTGCATAGAGTTATTCTTCCTGTGAAATTAGACAATATAGGGAAGTTTACCTACATTGTGCCATTTTCTTTTCTTTATGAAATCTGAATGAAGTCTGAAGTTAGGTTGTCCTGGAGGAGCATAGCTAGCATCTCCATGGTTCTCCGTGGCCTCAGAATCACCCAGGAGGTGGGCAGAGCATACAAGGCCACTGTGCAGGTGGGTTGTAGGTGGAGTGGTGGTAAAGTGTATGGGGTGTGTGGCAGTGCTGGTGCGCACATTCAAGGATTGCAGCTCCCCTTTAGCAACTCCTTTTGTTGCATTACAGGGAATAACGTAGCAGTTAGAATAATTGTTAGGGAAATGCTGTCAGAATAGGATTATAGGTTTTCCTGACGCATTACAGACCTGGGCAAAAGCAGGAGATGAAGAGCTCTTTGCTCATCATGCCATCAGTCTGAGTGATTGAGCCCTGCCCTGCTCAGCAGCCTTCCTTCCTAGTGGAGGATATTACCAACAGCATTTTGATTAATAATGAGTAAGAAGTAAATTATATTATGTGGGTCTTTTAAAAAAAAAGTGAGTCCTTGTATTCTTAACAAATCCTTTAAGTATCAAAATACCTATTTTTTTCTATTAATATTTTATATCATGTTTTCTAATTGTGCCGAGAGAGTATAATTGGAAAGTGATGACCAGTTGTAGACAGAGTTATTAAAGGAAGCCTAAATCTTAATTACATATTTTATAGTCTATTCCTGGGGTCTCACCTTTCCATCCTAACTTTTATGTCTTTGAAACTCTGGTTTTAAAAGAAGGAGGTATGAGAAAGCATCCAGTAGGTGTTTGGATCTGATTAGACTCCGAAGGGTCCCTTACTAACAACACTGGAATGTTGATTCTTCTGCAGTTTGTCAAGAGCTATTTTAGTCCTGACCATGTTCTGCGTACTATGTTAGTTACTGCAGTGGATAAAAAGAGGAATAAAACCCATTGAAGAATTCACAGTTTAGTGGGATGTGTGAAGCACATATGTACTATAGGTTGACTATCCCTTATCTAAAATGCTTGAGACCAGAAATGTTTCAGATTTTGGATTTTGGGGGATTTTGAAATATTTGCATTATACTTAACTGGATAAACATTGATGATCCAAAATCTGAAATGATCCAATGAACATTTCCTTTTAGCATCATGTTAGTGCTCAAAAAGTTTCGGGGTTTGGAATACTTCAGATTTTGGATTTTTGGATTTAGAATGCCCAACCTGTTGTTATGATTGTGTCTGTGCCTTTAGAGGTTAAAAACATGCTGAAAGGAGCCAAAGGAAAAATATGTCCTGGTTTATAGAATTAAAGGAAGCTTCATGGATTGAATAAGGCTGCAGGGGAAGACAATTTAAGACAGAGAACTGTGTTTTTAAAGAAAAGAAAATGGAAAACTTTGAGGTCTGTTTAGGAATATTCCATAGTTGCTAAGTAAAAGTTTGTATGTAAAATTAAAGCTGGACAGATTCAGTTGGGTTCATATGATAGAAGGTATTGAATTGTACACTGAGGTGTTTATATTTAAATTAGCAGACACTGGAAAGCCATGGTGGTTCTGAATAGCAGAATGATGTGATCAGAAGTTTTATTCATTTTTCTTGCTCTCCAACAAGATAGATGTGGAGAGATAGAACCAGAATTATGTATAATTCTGAGCACTTTTCTATAACTTTATCACTTCTCTTCCACTCAAGAAAGTATATTGGAATACAACCGAAGGAGAGTAATATTATAGGAATAACTAAATCAACTCTAATTTATTAAAAAACACTTATAAATTGACCTTGTATTAGTTAAAAATAACTGGAAGCACACTTTGTAATTGATCATGATACAGAGCTGTATGTTGTTGACAGCAGTTAAGAACTAAAGTTGAAGATGATCTGGCAACACTGTCTAGAACGGATTGAAGTGAGAAGATACTGAATGTAGTGAGAAAGATCAACAAATAAGCTAGTGTGTCATCCTTAGCAAACCAGGTCTGGCCTAGGGTTGAAAGGCATTGTTGAGAAGAGAATATTTTTCCTTGCAAGAAGTGGTCCAAAGCCTGGAAGAAGTGGTACTCAGTTTGTGCAAGGCCTGGTAAATACGGTAGATGACAGAGAGTTTCCAAGTCCAGCTTCTGTAGTTTGAGCAGCATTGTTTTTTGCGACTTGTGGTCATGCAAGAGGATTTGACTGTCTCTATTAACCAATCTCGGCTGCTTAATCACAAGCATCCTTGTCATTTTGTCCAACTGGTTGCAGTAGACATCCGTTGTAATAGATTGACCAGATTTCATGAAGCTGTAGTGGATAATACCGCTGCTGGACCACCAAACACACCATTAGCTTTTTTTGATGAATTTTTGGTTTTGGACTGTGTTTTGGCATTTCATCTTTATCCAGCCATTGTGCCAAATGCTTGTGATTGTCAAAAAGAATCTATTTTTCATCACATGCAGCAATGCAGTGTATAAATGGTTCGCTTTTATGTCGTGACAGCAAAAAAAGGCAAACTTCAAGACGATTTCTCTTCTGACACTCATTCAATTCATGTGGAACCCATCTATCCAGCTTCTTTACCTTGCCCATTTGTTTCAAATGGTCCAATATTGTTGGAATAGTAATATCAAACCTTGCTGCTAATGCACACATACGTCGAGATGGATTTGATTACACTACATCTTTCCGTTCATTATTATCCACCTTGGTCTCAGGTCACCCACATGGCTCATTTTCAAGATTAAAATCACCAGAATGGAACTTCTCAAACCAACAACATACTGTGTGTTCATTAGCCACATCCTTCACAAACACTTTGTTGATATTTCGAGCTGTCTCCACCACAGTGGTTCCATGATGGAACTCATATTTGAAAATGACACGAATTTTTGACTTATCCATGGTTTCACAAAAATTGCTCTAACAAAAAATATTTGAGATATAATTACAAGCCAAAACGTGCATTTGAAAGAATGAGGATGTATCTTCACAATAAAAAACAAGACATGTCAAAGTGAATATTAGAGATATCAACCGTCAAACTTAGTACTTAAGGAAATTGGGCATTCCATATTTAATAACCTAATAAAAGGAACCCAGGAGGCAGCTCAGATTTCAAACTGGCATATCTCATGCTAAGAAGAATAAGAGTTGTTTTAAATGGGGGAAGGAAAAAAATTGAATTCAGTTTGGGCTATGAAATTGAGCTTGCAAAGCACATTTTGTGGCATAATTCCATAATGTTGGAAGTGTGGGGTTCTTTCTCAGAGCGTTACATTTAGGTCTGTGAATCATCTATCAATGAATGCTCTTTCCAAGACACTTCAAACAGAAGGGCTACCCCACATTCTACATGTAAATCTTCATTTGATTCCTAATTATTCAAATGACTATTTAATCTATAAAATAATTAATGATTAAATTTCAATTTGTATGGTACCTTAAGTTCTGCTGCCCCCTAAATGGCAGTAAAGTGAATGTATGGAGTTAATTTAATACATATTCCAGGAATGAATGCCTCATTGAGAAGTGAATATGTGGAGCTTCACTAGCTCATTTTAGAGGAGAATACTTCCAAATCTTTACAAGTGTAGTTTGTTGATTACACATTTATTAACTGGGAAATACTGTTTTCTTACACATTGCATGTGAGTGCGTTTCATCCTCTTATTTAATTTTAAAACATTAAGGAAAGTCTTAATTGAAAGACTTTTTGAGCTTCTACATGATGTGTTTTCCATTTCTTGAAAGCTCTATTGAGTCCTATTCTGTCCTTTGAAGCTTGTAGGTCTAGTCTAGACAATTGAGGGTGAAATTCCAGGGGTAGGAATTTGAACTTATTTTGGACTCAAAGCTTTTGTTGATAAAAATTATGTCTATGGTTAGGCATTTCCTTGTGTCTATTTATAGACGTGCTTTTTACAACTGGTAGAATGAGAAAATGACTCATTAATATTTTCACTAGTTTGAAAAAGAAGTATGGAATCACATTCACTGTGTGATAGATGTTCATGATAATGATTATATTGAAAGCTTTAGTCATTCAGGAAGCTCAGAATTGGAAATTAGATTTCCACTATGCTTTATATACAATGTAGTCAGTGGCATTTAATGAACTTTCTATATTACCCATGATTGTGAGTACCACACAGGATGGTTACTTGAAATTCAAAAATAATCTCTATTGGCTATTAATATTGATATCTCACTGAACTTTTTATAAGTCCTGCTAACTATAGAAAACTTTACTGATTAATGTTCCATCCCTTAGGCTTTTCTCAACAACTTATGAAGAAAATTTAAATATATAATGAGCGAACATGTCAAGGTAGAGGAAGGTGATGGTAAAAGGGTAGTTGAAGAAGGACCAAAGAGATTGCAGGATTGATCCACAACCCAAAGAGATGTGGAATCAAAGACTGGTGATGTGTTACTTGATTTGGATAGAAATAATCTCTCCCACCCCCACTGGAGCTTTTGTCTCAAGAAGAATCTGGAAGTAAAAAATGGTTCATATATGTATGGATCTTATGTATGCTAAATTTTCTGGTACAGTCTTGATTTTATGTAATTTTTTTCCCTTTAAGGAAGGTGATTTTAAAAATTTACAATACGGAATTTTCTTAGAACTTTAAAACTTTTGTTTACATAGATTGATACATAAGAAAAACCGTCTGTTTATATTTCTTATTTTTTGGCTTGGTATGGGATATTGATTATTGGTATTTTTGGTGATTCCAAAATATTCATTGCAGAACCATTCTGATTTGTTTTTCTCCTTTAGAAATAGAATCACTTAATAGAGATACTTTTTGTTTATCTTAAAGGAAGTAGTTACTTTGGATGCCAAATTACATTGTATCCTCACTCTTTTTAATTAAGGAGCCCTTCTTATTTTACTTTTTGTTTTTTTAAATCAGGTGACTTGACTAGGGCATAGAATTTTTGCGTAAGCCTATTAAGACACCAAGTCTTTTTCTTGACAGCTTTTAATTATGGAATAGAAAAATCCAGTAATTCTTTCCAGTAATTCTTTCATCAGTGAGGGAAGGATCATTGATGAAATGCACTAGATTGAGAAATATGGTGGCTGGTGTTTTCAGGGGAGTTGATGGCTGAGTTGAATTGCCACTAAACCTAGCCTCTGCAGTTGCTCCCTTCTGCTGTCTACTGGTCCCATTCTGTATCCCATCCTTGCAAACACTTGCCCCCTCCCCTCCCCGTACTTACACACCTGTCAGAGACTAGAAGATTGTCAGAACAGTGTTTTTAATTATGTTTTGCCTATTGTGCAGATCTCTATTGAATGCTATTATGCTTTTTTCCTCCCATTTGGTTTTCAGCCTTGGATACCAATTTTGACCTTAGCATTTAGATTTCCTTTCAGCCTAATTCATTCCTTCTGCAAAGTACTTCTGAACTTCTAATTTTCTTTTTCCTGGAGTTAGGGTACCCCATTCCATGAGTAGTTCAGTTCTTGGGTCCCATTGTGTTTCTGCCACCCCATGTGCTGACTGATGCTTCCTCATGTCCTTATTTGGTTATTAGCTACTTAAGACAATTCAAATCAGCAATAATAATAATATCTGATACTTAGCATATATTATCTACCAGGTACTTTCTAATTGCTTTACTGATTTGGACATTTACTCCTCAGCACAACTTTATGAGGCAAATAGTATTATTATCCCCTTCTACAGGTGAGGCAACCAGGGCACTGAGAGCTTAAATGATTTGCCCCAGGTCACACAGTAAGTGGTGACAATATGATTCCAGAGCCCATGCTCATAACAGTATGCTAAACTGGCTCCCTATGGAAAAACATATTTTGTAATACAATTCTGTGTTGTGAAACTTGTGTGGCAAATAATTATGATAGTTCATGAGTCCGAAAGCTTGTAAGTCAATACTGTAGGTAACGAATGTTATTGCCTGGTACAAACTCATCAGATTTCCCCATTTACCCCAAAAGGTGTCTTTTTTGGGGGGGGGAATATCTCCAACAGATTTGTAACTGCTTGTGTAATTCATTTACTTATGTCATATGGCACTATATCTTTGTAAAAAGGGAGTCTTAACATATAAGTGCTTAACCTTTACTTCTTAATGATGAGCTCTTAAATTGTTATTGTGCTGACATAATTAGGTGTAACACCTAAAATGCTTTGTGTGTATAGCTATAAAAAAAAAAAAAGTAATGTCATCTAGGACTGACAGTAAAGCTGTATCTGGGAAAAAATCCTATGGAAGGTTGAAATTGAATGTGGTAACTGCAATTATCTAAAAGGAAGTCTATTACTTTATGATAAAACTGTCAAAATAATGATTGGGTACTCCCACAAATTGTTCAGAGAATCAATAAAACCAATATTACGTCATGGTTTGAGAATTTAGGAATTCTGCTTTCTCCCGATTCATGAGAGGATGCTGATATATTTAAGAATGAGATCATTGTAAGTTTTTCTTTCCTGCTTCACTTTATAACTCTTTTCATAGTAAGCATTTTGCTTGAGAAGCTTGATAAACAACATTGTTGGAAAAATGAATAGTATTTTTCCATTAACTAGATAAAAATATGTAGACTATGAGCTGTTGTCTTTGTAAGAATGTAAAATACATTTTCAGTAGATAATTTTTTCTTCATTCAGGACCCATGTCTTGGCCTTTTGGTTTTTAGTTGATCTGTGATGTCATTACGTACAAGCTAACATTTGTATTTTAATGGGAATTACCAAATTCATTTTTGCTAAAACTGTGTGTAGTTGAATGTTTTATTGTCTTTACTAAGCCACCTAACCTCCAATTTCTCATTTTTATTTTTCAGTCAAACAAGACGTTTTATATAATTAATACAGGTCTAATTTTTGGTGGGCTCAGTGCTCCTTGTCTTGGTTCATTGCCCAGATCTACCCATAAATATTTGTTGACTTGAAGTAAATATTTTGTTGATTTTGTACCTACTATTTCCTTGTGTCTCTAGGATTGAGAGGATGTTAAGAAATTTTATAGTTAGCATGTAAAATGTAGAACTTTATAGTTTATAAAAAGTTTTGATATATTTTATTTGACCCAAACAACAACTCTTTGACACAGTTAAGGCAAATGTTATTTTTGTATTTTTCTAGTTTTACAAATGAGGTAAATTGAAGCTCAGGCTAAATGACTAGCCTAGTCATACAGTTAGAAGGGGCAAGACTAGGACTTGAACTTGGATCACCCAAGCCTACTTGCTCCCCTCCTTACACTTGTTACATAGCTGAATGCACAAATAAACAAACAAACAAGTGATGAGTAAGTGGAGGAACCTGTGTTTTCTGATTTCAGATTCTTCCTCTTCCCATTATTTAATGAATGTAAATTAACAGCATGGTTTGGATATTGCTCACGTGGTTATCTTCTCTTAGTGTCATAAAAGCTTTTCTTCTTTTTACCTAAATCTGATCTATTACAATTTGTGCATATTTCCACAATATGTTGAGTTGGAATCCCAGGTTGATCCTAGACTAGCTGTCACCTTGGGTGACGTCTTTGGGAGCCATAGTTTGTTTTTCTTTAAAATTAAATAACAACATCTCCCTTTCAGTGTTATAAATATGAAAGATGATTTTGTAAATTGCCTAAAGCATGGTGCTTGGCCCATAGGAGACACTCAATGATGGTAATTTTTGTAGCAATAGGCGGTAATATTCCAACAAATAGTTACTTGAAGTACACGAAGGAATTAATTTACCCTTCATACTCATTGGGTATACTTGAAATTTGAATTTTCTGATAATTTTGAAGATCCTTTTCTGAAATCTCTTGAAATGCTTTTTTATGATGCTCTTTATAGGGAAAAATTAATTATTGTCTTATCAAAGCTGCATAGAAAGAAAGCTGGTCTCAATTTCCTGAATTTTTTTCCTAATGTATTGTAATAATACGTTTAGGTCTACCTGTGTATGCACTACGGAAATTTACTTTTTTTTCCCCCCGTTACAATTACTCTTAATTATATTGTATACTTCAGGAATTCTTACAACCAACGCTCTGGAAAGCAACAGAGGGCTGATGTTTTTGATAATAATGAAAGGGGTAAGTTTGTCATGAGGTCACTTCTGGGGGCCCTAAGTATACTAGGAAGATTTAACTTTTTTTAAATAAAATTTTTATTTTGGAATAATTTTAGAATCACATAAAAGTTGCAAAGTAGTACAGAGAGTTCTGCTTAAATATATCACTCGGTTTTAGTGACCCCTAATGTTATCATCTTATATTACTGTGATACGTCTATCCGTACCAAGAAACCCTCATTGGTACCTTGCTACTAATCATACTCCTGACATCATTCGAATTTTACCAATTTTTCTATTAAATGGCCTTTAACATTAATGGTCTTTTTCTGTTCTAGCATTCAATCTAGGGTGCCATGTTTCATTTAGTTGTCATGTTTCCTAAGTCATGTTTCCTAGTGTGTGACAAGAGTCTTCTTATTTTTTATGATCATGATGTTCTTGAGGAGTATAGGTTAGGTAGTAAGTATAGCACCTTCAGTTTTGAGTTTGTCTAGTGTTTTTCTCATGACTAGGCTGGGGTTATAGGGCGAAAGAAGTGAGGTTCCCTATCATCATATCATAGCAAGGGATGTATGATATAAACATGACTCATCACTGGTTATGTTAACTTTAGTCCTTGGTTAAGGTAGTGTTTGCCAGATTTCTCCACCATAAAGTGACTATTTTTCTCTTTTTTTGCTCTATTCTTTGGAAGCAAGTCACTAAATTTAGCCCACATTCAAGTTGAGGAGGGTGATGAAACTCTGCCTTCTGGAGGGTGAAGTACCAAGATATGTTATTTGGATTTCTTCTGTAAGGAAGTTTTGTCTCTTCTCCCTGTTTATTTATCATTTATATATATGAATTTCTATTTATTTATCTTATAATTTGGGTTGTAATCCCACTAGACAACTTTTATTTAGATTTAGTCATTAAATTTGTAGCATACATTTTTTTTATTTCAGCATATTATGGGGGTACAAAAGTTTAGGTTACATATATTTCCCTTGCCCCCCCACCTCCGAGTCAGAGCTTCAAGTGTGTCCATTCCCCAGACAGTATGCATCACACTCATTATGTATATATACACCCATCCCCTCCCCTGCCTCCCATCTGCCCGACACCTGATTAATGTTATTCCTATATGGGCACTTAGGTGTTGATCAGTTAAAACCAATTTGATGGTGAGTACATGTGGTGTTTATTTTTCCATTCTTGGGATACTTCACTTAGTAAAATGGGTTCCACCTCTATCCAGGAAAATACAAGAGGTGCTAGATCACCATTGTTTCTTATACTTGAGTAGTACTCCATGGTATACATATACCACATTTTGTCAGTCCACTCATGTATTGATGGGCACTCAGATTGTTTCCACATCTTTGCAATTGTGAATTGTGCTGTAGCATACATTTTAATCCTTTTGCTTCCACACTCCTTTCTCTCCTCTCTCTCTTACCTATAAACTGAGCAAACATGGACCCTTGACTAATTTCAGTGATGAAATTATTTGACAGCAATCCCAAGTAAAGCTTCTCTGCAGAAAGATAGATAAAATCTCTTTGGTTACATACTTTTCTTCATAAAGAGGCCTGGCAATGTTGTAGTAAGAATCAAAAGCAAATTTTCCCAGTCTGTTCTAAATTTTGACAAATCAATTATATTTATTAACAGACACCTCAAAATTTTGGTTTTGTATTATTTTTGCATATCAACTAGTTTTGATTACTTGGGG
>NC_059128.1:72000527-72213027 GCF_020740605.2 Lemur catta
TTGCACTTCTCCCTTAACACACTTTGTTTCCAGAAGCCCCAAGAGCTGGCAGCACAACTCTTTGTAAACCCTACCTCTCACTTTGGCACAGTATTGTGCTACCATTGTGCTCAGCAAACTTGCTGAAAGATTAATTGCAACTAGAGAAATTTATCTTTTAACTGTCTCATTACATAAAGAATTCATAGTGAAGTTAACGTCCGCATAATTTAATGATATACGGATTTTAATTATATAGTACACTGTTAATTGTACAGCTATTTTTAGACCAGGCTACTAATTTGTTCATTTAAATGAATAGCTCGTTTGCTTGAGGGACCAAAATATAAGCTTTCTTGAAAAGTCAGACAATCTCAAAACCCCTGCAAAATATTTTAAGCTTATAGGATATTTTTGTGATATTTGTTCTTAAAATGAGACTGACCTATACCTTGTCTTTATTGGACAGATTGTCTGACACATAGAATTTTGACTTTTTTGCAGTTGATAAAGTGCAAGAAAGGTAGATCTCTGTGTTGGATAATGGGCAGAAATTGAATAGCTCTGTTTTCCTTGAAAGTTGTTGAGATTTTTCTCAGGAGAATTAGACGAAAGTTATTTCTGAATAGAAGCGCTGTCCCCTGGCTATAATTAGTCACATGGGCTTAGTTCCCAGGAAATGTTTCTTTCAGTGTCCTAAAAGTGTATGAATTTTCATATTGTCTAACTTACCTTGAAATTTCATTTCTGCTTTCCTATCTACCCTTCTCCTAAAATTTAAGATATAAAATTTAGGTTGTTTTTTTCCCATTACATTCAGGATCTTGCCAGAAACGTACACACATTCATGCCCTCTTTCCATGAATCCTTCCAATCCTGGGCAACATTTTTAATGACTTAGAATTAACTGCTTTCTAATTATGCACTGAGGCAGACACTATGATGTGGTGTGGGTCTTTGCCAGCAAATGGAAACACAGAAGATATAAATGAGCAGGCTACCAGAGGGAATTGTTAGAGAGGCTTCTTGAAATCATCAGCTTGCAAAGCAGAAACCTGCCCCTGTTTCATATAATACAAACTTGGTCATACAGACATAGCCACTGTGGTATCACCCTTAGAAGCATCCACTTTTCTTTCTTTTTGTAGAATATAAGATACCCATGATCTCTTCAGGTTTTCTAGCTACCCCAGCAAGTTTTGGTAGGTCTTTGCTGCCATGAATGTTCGCCCTTGATCTTGAGCAGGGTTTCCTCTTTACCTGTGACTCAACTCTCATGCTGGGCCTCTGTGAGTTTAGATGAGAGGGCCCAGTTTCATTATGTGGCCCTACATTCATTCTACGTGGAGCACTAAGTGTCTTGAAATTTTAATTGCTAATATTTGAATTGGAGGGAAATCTAGGAAGTAGGAGGAAATACTAATAGAAAACATGAGTTCTGCTCTTATAAGTAAGATGTATTAATCTTACTTACAGGATTTATTTAAATGCCCCATGCTTCAGTTTCTTCATTTGTAAGATGGGGATAGCCACCTTGTAGGTACATTCTGAAAATTCAATGAGTTAATACAGGTGATGGGCTTAGAATAGTACCTGGCATATCATAAGCTCTTGGTAAATGGTAGTTATTAATATTTTTAGAAGTAGAAACTTGTTACTGGGTAGATTGAGTAACCTCACATTCCTGAATGATCAACTGACTTAGGGCAAATATTAAGCCAGTATTTTAGAAATTTGGGTATGACATTTATAATTTTTGCCACATCCGCAAAGCAGTACATGGACTGATGATAAATTCAGTATTTTTAATGATGAACTAGAATCTCTTGCCATAAATTTAAACTACTTGTAAAAGTAGTACATAACTGTTAAAGAAAAAATAGTATTATGTACTAGTAAAGTCACTTCACATACCTATGCCAGTGATAAACACTCCTCTTTTTGGGAGATAAGTTATTAGGTGTTTTCAACATTTATCTAAAGGTCTGTTGCATACTCTTGCCTCTTAGTTTGATTTTCCTGAAAACAATTTTAAAAAACTCATCCATAATGAGAAAAGCTCAAAGTAAGTCAAATCCATTTGGCTTCCTAAAAATTGCTGTAATAGTAGGGAATATAGAAAGGGCTTGGATTTTGAGTAGGCTTCTCTTTCATTTGACAGTTTGTTCATTAATTAATTCATTCAGCAATTGATTGAGTAGCTGTCTTGTGCAGGGCAACTTTGGAGTAATAACAGAAATATTTCTGCTTTTAAGCAGCTTGCCAAGTACCCTGATGCAAAGAGTTTCTCAGTCCTCCATGTGAACCACACATTCTCAAAGAGGGTGATATTGCATAAGTAGATATATACATCATATCTGTGGCATTAAAATTTCATGGGGGGAGCAATTAAGAAAAAAATGTCTAAAAAGTCTCCTGAGGTGGGCCATATGGGAAAAAAGGTTCAGAAACATCTGTGTAGACAAAATATAGGGCTACATAAAGCTGAGCTTGAAATCTGAAACCTTGTAGCTTCACAGCCAATAAAAACTTGTGAGATTTCTTTCTTATCTTCTTGGGGGCGACCACACCATGAACCTAAATCTTCTTCCATGTAAAAGCTCCCAGATATTTAAAGACAATATTGAGGAAGTATAATACTTTTTTTTCTCTATACTGTGCTAACATTCCTTTTCCCTTTAGATTTTTTTTAAAAAATGAGGCATGGTTTAAAATTTTAGCATCCTGATCAGCCTCTTGTCATCTGATTACAAAGTACTATTTAATCAAGTGCCAAATGATTGGTAGAAAATATTAGTTCTCTCCACTCCACAATATGAGGGAGAGGAAGGCAAGTGGGTTGGAAAAATGAGGGAAGGCTTTAGTGGAAGAGGTAAGAACTGAACTGGCCTTTGAAGTTTTGGCCAAAGGAAAGATGCCAGAAAACACTCCAGTTTTGGAGGATGTGGGGGCTGGGGGGTTGGGGAGGAATTAAGTGTGTTTATGGCATTAGCCAGGCGCTTAATAAATACTTGTTGAATGTATGTTTGTTGGATGAGGGTTGATGGTGTATAGCAGCTATAAGGCTGCCAGTTGCCTGAGACAAAATTCCGATCATGTGAATACTTGTGTTTTGGAAACATCTTCCTCTTTTCCTTACACAATACTTTATATTTGATGACTCTGGTTTAAGTTATTTCTTCAGTGATTGTGTGCTAGTTAGAGCAGTGGTCCCCAACCATTTTGGCACCAAGGACTAGTTTCATGGAGGATAGTTTTTCCACAGATGAGGGCAAGGAATGGGGAGATGGTGAGTGATGGGGAGTGTCAGAAATGGGGAAAGAACATGTATCCAGAGTGGTAAACAGAGATTGTTAGCTTTAGATACAGACATGAGGGACTTGGCTTGAGCTTTGAACTCCCAGGAGGAAGAGATGTGCAACCAGGACCTGGAATTGAGCCTCCACTTATAGCTCAAACCATGAAAAAGGACTAGGAAAATGGCAAGGAAGCTTGCTTACTCTATATGGTCGTGGGTTGTGGAGTAGTAGGAGAAGAAAGAGAAATTAGAAACAGGTCAGCACTATTTGTGAGTTTGGGTCCAAATTTACACTCATGTTTAATGCAGAAAAGCCACAGTAAGATATTAACAATAAAAGTAGTCTTTGCAAAAGTAAACATGAAACTATACTGTCACGGTTACTTCCATAGTGCAGGTCAACCTTTCTTGCTGAAAATAAGCTCCCAGTAAAAATTTATAAACCAACAGAGGAAACCAACTACCATGGGAAAGATAGGCAGATAGAGAAAGAGACAGACAGAAAGAGAGAGAGAGAGAGAAATAGCATACCATGGACTGGAGATGAAGCAATGAAGACACTGTAAATTAAATCTATAAGACAAAGTATAAAAACAAAATAAATCTTAAAATTATGTATATGTATTAACTGAATAAATAAAAAGGAAAACTATGACTAGATAAATGAACAGAATAGTGTTAAAAAAGAGCAGATTGATTTGAAAAAAGTGAAATTTAGTAATGGAATAATAGTCATTGAAAAGCTCATTATATGAGTGAATTATTATATTAGACAAAAAGATTAGAAGAAAATTAGAAGAATTAGATTAAAACAAAAATTAGTGAATTCTAGAGTGAATCTGCAGAAAGCACCTATAATATAACACAGGGATGAAGAGAGGAGAAATTTCAACATTTTATAAGCGTAGGAGACATAGGGGATAGAATAAGATCCTCCAACAGATGTCTAATAGAAGAGTTTCAGAGGAGAGTAGAAGTCAACACTATATGACTCAGAATTTTTCAAATTGATTAAGGGCATATATTCTTAGGTTCATGAAATATAGCTAATCACAAGCAGGCTAAATAAAAATAGCCACACTTAGATACAGAGTAATGAGTATTATTAATATTTATGGAAATCACACCTAAGACATGACGCAATCAAGTTCAAAGTAAAGAAATGGGAGCACTAGATAACATGAGGCAGATCTTATCAAAAACAAAGTGGCACAGCAGTATTACTGCTAGATAACATTAAATTTAAGACAAAAACTGGCCGGGCGCGGTGGCTCACGCCTGTAATCCTAGCTCTGGGAGGCCGAGGCGAGTGGATCGCTCGAGGTCAGGAGTTCGAGACCAGCCTGAGCAAGAGTGAGACCTCGTCTCTACTAAAAATAGAAAGAAATTATCTGGCCAACTAAAAATATATATACAAAAAAATTAGCCGGGCATGGTGGCTCATGCCTGTAGTCCCAGCTACTCGGGAGGCTGAGGCAGTAGGATCGCTTAAGCCCAGGAGTGTGAGGTTGCTGTGAGCTAGGCTGATGCCACGGCACTCACTCTAGCCCAGGTAACAAAGTGAGACTCTGTCTCAAAAAAAAAAAAAAAAAAAAAAAAAAAAGACAAAAACTTTTTTAGAGATAAAGTCATGACTTAATTACCAAAAGACATAATTACCAAGAAGTCTACATATATTATAACAATAGGAGTACATGCACCTAACAGTATAGCCTCCAAATATAGAAAGCAAGCATTGGCAAAATTATTAGCGGACAAATCCACATTAGTAGTAGATGATTACATCATATCTATTTTTTCTCATCCTCCCTAGTAATCCTTTAGATTACTTCATATCTAGTTTGGAAACAATTAATAAGGATATACAAGATTTGGATAATACAATTAAAAAATCTTTACCTACAAGCATACCTGAACTTTGTACCTCAAAAATAGGAACTTCAATTTTTTAAAGATAAATAAAACATTTACAAAAATTGATCCCTTATAAAAACACAAAGAAAGTAAAACAAACACCCCATATTAATATAAACATCACAAATTAAAAATAGCAAAGATAATTTATAGATCAAAGATGAAATACTAACAGAAACTATAAAATATTTATAAATAAGTAACAAAACTGTGACAGGTAGCTAAAGAAGAATTTAGAGGAAAAATTATAGCCTTGAAAAGTATATATTTAAACAGAAGATTGAAAGTGAATTTTATAAAGGTAGTAAGTTAGTAAAAGAATAATATAGCAGAATCAAAGTACAAAGCAGGAAATAATGATAAGAAAGGATAAATTAAATGAAATTAAAAGACATGGGGCAATGGAGAGGATCGACAAAGCCAAAATTTGGTTTCTTAAAAATACTAGTAAAACCAATTTCTAGCAAGACTGATAAATAAAAAAAAAAGTTCACACAAATTAATATTAGACTATTTGAAGTAAATTTATTGAAGATTTAGAAGTTAAATCAGGATGGTTGGTGCAGTGATGTTTATTAAGTTCTTGAGTTCTTTATGTTAGAAATATTTCACAATGAAAAGATCATAATCTTAGGCATTATGCCTTATTCCAGGCATTGCCTCTTGCCTGTCTTCTGTCCATGCTTTACTGATACCAGTTCTCTCCTATTCTTGTTGAGTCTAGCTCCAAGTGCCTTATGTACTCTTGCTCTGTACATGTTTGGTAGAATTAGAAATCCCGTCAGTTGAAGCAGTGGAAGGGTAAACTGTGAAATCAAAAGAATGGATGCCTCCAGCAAAGGTTAGGGAGAACAGGACTCCTGTCCACGTGTGATCCAAAAAGCTGGATGCACATTGGCCAGAGCTGGCCTCGGAACAGCTTCCATAGAAGTCACAGGCTTCCTTGGGGCCTCTTATCCCTACCCATACCAAGATTGTCCAGTTGCCTTGACTTATCCGGTTGATGTTATTGTTCGTCCCTTTGAGATGGCAGTGCTTACACTTCAGAATATGTGTGTAAAAGTAGGTTCACACTCTCTGGCTTGGTGTGAGACACCAACATGCTTTCGTGAAGCTTGAGTGGAAAGAGCCACGTGTGGATGGCAGGCATGTCCTGGGTCTGCAACAGAGGCTGTGACTTCCCTTGAAAGCTCTCTCTCCCACTCTAAAAAATGGCAGCTTGCAAAAAAAGACACTTGTTGAGTTTAAAATGAATGTGGACTCAATATATGGTTTTTACTATTCCATTTAAAGCAACTGACTTCCTCTGGCAAGTTTTCTTTGATTTGAATAGTGTTCTATTCAACATATTCAAACTATTTTTTTTAAAAGTATATGGGCTATGATTCTTAATCCTGATAAGAGCATTGTTCTAAAATTTATATTGTAAGGAAAATTATGTCATCACTTTGTTTTCTTTTAATATTTCCCTTTTTTCCCCTCAAAATAAATGACGTACTTAAGTCCTGAAGTATTGTCCCTTTTCTTTTTTAAAAAGAGCCTTTGTTTTATGATTTCAGCAATGAGTTTGCATATAGTTTGATATGAGGTCAGTAATTTTTCATAGGATAGCACTTTTGGACACACGGGCCATTTATATATTAATTATCTTTGTCTCATATGGGTATGAGTGTTAATAGTATAACATCTTAGCGGTGACCAGGTACGTACAGAGAAGGTAATGCCATTTCCTTGAGACTCTGCTAGCATTATGGGCAACATAAAAGAATTTGTCTGCCATTACCATCTGGTGACTTGCATGGCAGACCTGAGAGAATATCCTCAGAGAAGGTGACTAAATGTATGAACTTCGGTCTCCTCCAACTGGCAAGGCCTTAGAATTAGGTTGGAAAACTAAGTGAGTTGACTGGGCACATTATTACCTATTTAATATTCTTGCTGCAATAATCTGTTTTTTTAATAAGATGATTTGCAGCTTCATATTCCCAATATTGGTACCACTTACCAGTGGTAGTTTCTTTCAGAAATAATTGTCCAGGCCGGGCGCGGTGGCTCACGCCTGTAATCCTAGCACTCTGGGAGGCTGAGGCGGGTGGATCGCTCGAGGTCAGGAGTTCGAAACCAGCCTGAGCAAGAGTGAGACCCCTTCTCTACCAAAAGTAGAAAGAAATGATTTGGACAGCTAAAAATCTATATAGAAAAAATTAGCCGGGCATGGTGGTGCATGCCTGTAGTCCCAGCTACTCAAGAGGCTGAGGCAGGAGGATTGTTTAAGCCCAGGAGTTGGAGGTTGCTGTGAGCTAGGCTGATGCCACGGCACTCACTCTAGCCCAGGCGGCAAAGCGAGACTCTGTCTCAAAAAAAAAAAAAAAAGAAGAAGAAGAAAAAAAAGAAATAATTGTCCAACCTAAGTTTATATAAAGTAAATGCCTAAGTCTGATTTAGTTTTTACTATTACTTAGACTTAACAAAATGCTGTCATAGCTGTTTTCTCTGGAGACTCACACAAGAACCCTTTAAGGTAGTTAGCTCAAATAATGCTGTCACTTTCAGCAGATGAAGATACTGAACTTGGGAGGCTACGTAACTTGCCCAAGTTGTAGAGCTAGTCATAGAGATAGGGCTGGATAGGATAACTGGAGTGATGCTCTTTTTGGGATTCCATATGTCCTCTCCACATGCAGTGTAAACAGATGTGTACAAATCACTATTAAGTACGTAAATGTTGCTATAAACATGCAGTTATGTGACTAAAAATAGGCAGTAATTAAAATAATTGTGCTTCCTTTTTTTCTTTGTGGACTCAATACTATGCTTAAGTGAATAAGATATAATTTTATTATTTCTTTCCACAGCATTTACTAACATTTGTTGTATCTGTCACTGTTCTTATGGTACTGAACTTGATGAAGAACATAATCTAAAAGAAACAAAAAGACCAAAAATTATCTCAGAACTTGATTCTGAGGTCTGTCTTTATTTTATTAACTAGATAAATTATCCAATATGCATTTTAGTTTGTGCTTGTGTGGACAAAACCATGCAGGGGCCATTTTGCTAATACTTGGAAATGATTCCACTGGAGGACTTGAAAAAATTGATTTCTAGCCAACACTTGATTTAGTCTAGAGACCTGCCTTCCACCTGGGCATTAAGAGGAGTTCTGGCTCCCTTGGCTGCCACATGCCTAGTGAGCAGCAAGGTGAGGGTCCCCTAGCTTGCTTTTCAAAGGTTGGCACCTGATGCAATGTCCTTCATTAGATGACTCCTTTAGCGCTATGGCAGTCCCGTGGGAGTTCAGCTTAATTTGCAAGTTGATGAGGCGTATTTTGGGTGGAAAATTTGTGTGAGTGTTGGTGTATATGTCTCTCTATATATGTTTTCCTTATTTTAAGATTCTCTCAATTGTCAGTTTTCCCTACTATTTTCACCTGTGAAATGGACATAACATTTTATGGCAGTTGAGAATTATTTTGCAAAGATTCAGAATTCGGAGATGTTTTCTTGGCTGAAAGTTATTTTTATTGACATCATTGAAGTCTTTGAATCTGATCTGCTTTCGCTAAGCTCTCCATGCGTATATGCTTAGTTATAAAATACTTACCTGCAAAAGGTTAATATTTTCCTTTTTTATTGTTGGGTTTTTTTCCCCAAGTGGTCTCTACCAAAGCTAACTTTTCTGCAAATAGACATGCTTTAGGTCTGTACTTGTTAATTTACCTTGGGAAAATTAGGTCATCATCAAATCTGGCAGTATGGCTTATAAACTTGGCAAAATAATCTAATTAAAAGCTTTCCTTCTATTACAAAAAGGAAAAAGGGATTAGTATTGGTAATGTTTTCATTTTCATGTTTTGTGTATATGTAAGGTATATATCACTTCTCATGTTGCATTAAAAGTAGGTTGACTATCTGCTAACAGTTCATCTCTTTTCTTCTACAGCCTCCAAGTCTGTTATAAATAGTATGCTACGGGACCCTTCTCAGATTCCAGATGGAGTTCTAGCAAATCAGGTCTATCAGGTATTAATCACAGCTGTCTATTTTCAGTGGCAATGCTGTTATCTGCCTAGCAGAGTAAAGGATTTTAAACCTCATTTAATTACTGTCATCATAAACTATCACTGAGGTCAGGGTGCACCATAAATGGCAATGCAATATTTGCGAGAAGAGCATTTCACTTTTTAATAGCTTGCTTTTATAGTGAATAAAAAGCATGCAATTTTTGTTTTCTATGATTAAATCTGAACAGCCTTTTGATAGCTTTCTTTTTTGGGGAGTGGGGGTGGGGGAGGACAGTAATTACTGCTTTTAGGGTATAGTGTTTACTGTAATAGTTTTTGTAGCCACTGCACCCCATACCCTGTCTCTTATTTGTCTGCAGTGCATTGTGAATGACTGCTGTTATGGACCACTGGTGGACTGCATCAAGCAGTATCCTTTCCCATAAAATTTTAGGTGCACAATTGACGAGCTTAGACTCAGTGGAGATGTGTCTAGCTTTAACCTGACATAAAGTTCTGCTTCACAAAACACATTTCATACTCTTCTATTTTACATTCAATCAACTGGAGGGTCACTACAGACTATTCTTTCCTACAGCTTAAGAAAAATCAGATAGACCACAGGAAGATGTCAGTTCAGCAGTTGCACATTCACGTGCTTATTTCAAATTGCTTGGTTTTCAATGAGTTTAAAGGTACAGAGTCATTAGGCAGGTAGCATAGTGTCTTGCAATGTATCTAACAATTCCAGTGAAAATTTGTAAAAATATAACAGATTTCCATTTAAAATGAGCCAAATTCAGTTGACTTTACTAAATGTTGAGCCTAGAGTCAAAGGATGCTATGATTAAATTACTGCCAGAGACCATCACATTTTAAAGGGCAGTAGATTCTTGTTGTTTACAAGCTGATTATATCTGAGCTGTCATTTGGATTCCTAATAAACATTTTTAGAGAAATCAAGGTAATTTTTCCCTCTGGACTGAATTTAAGGCTGTGAAAATAGAAGTCCAGTCATTTTTCCTTAAAGACATTGAGATAACTAAAGAGTTAATGTTTACTTCTTGAAACAGGATTGAGTGGACAGTGAATACTTTATGAAGTAGGACGTTATTAATCAATAAATTTAGTAGGGTTGTGGCAACAGTGAGAATTTTGATGATCCTTTGCTAAAAATGCTGTTTAAATGTTAAATAGTGATTTTTTTAATGAAAATATTTTCTGAGTCCATGAGTCTTACACTTCTTAATAATATAAACAGGCCCTGCCTAGTGTAGATTTTGCTAGCATGGATAGCACTGTGACCAGTTGTGACTCAGTGATTACCAGTCAGGAGGGTTTTTGCTGGAAACTCTTGCTAGTCAAATAAAATATGTGTTTACATTCTATCTTGTCTCACAGAGGTTTAGAGTCAATAAAATTTTTGATAAGAAAAATCACTCTTTGAGAAATAAAGTTAACCTTTGATAAATAATCTTTTAACAGAGCCTTCTTGCAAGAATATTCAATACCTAAGATATAGCTCTGTATATATTTATTCTCCAAGTCTATGCCTCCAGTCTCACTTAAATTAATAAAAACACAGCATTGTCACAGCTTGCTTTTTTATTAAACCAAAGTGAAATTATCCTATTTTCAGAATAAAATTAATGATAGTGTTAGAAATTGTAAGAGTGCCAACCTCATGTTGCTACACTGATAAAAGTTTAGCACATTCATATAACAACTAACACCGTCTCAGAGTATCTGGGGTTGAATTACATGTTAATTTTAAAGCACATAAAATAGTTAAAAATCAATTTAAAGTTAAGGTCTTAAAAGCATAATGTCTTTTGAAGGATTGCATATTGATTTTAAATATAACTATCTAATTATATATGCATGGACTAAAGTATGAAGTCAACTGCTTTGTAAATGCCAGGAGGCTATTTTTCAGTAATAGTTGAGATGCTTACGGGAAACTAGATTGCTATATTGCTGGCGAAGAAAATGGCTTGTGAGGTTATTTACAAGTTTTGCCCATGGTCACTGCCATACATCAATAATAGGTATTATTATAGACAAAGTCTAAGAGTGTTTCTGCTTATAGAGCATTATAAATTCTGTTTGGAGTATTTTCCTTACATTTTTGCCATCATTCACTTTCCTTTTTTGGCTGTGTTATTGCCAGTAGAATTTAAGGTAGTACATGATTTCAATTGATAAAGATAATGATGTATGTCTGTAAATTATATTTACTGACTGGATTATAATTTTGTGGTTCCATTATGTCTATTGCCAGTAAAATCACTGTTTTTACAAGCTTTATTTTCTAGACCTTGTATTCTGTATATGTTTATATCAAACAAAGCATAATCAAGAAGTATATCTTTCCAAAATTTCAAATTATTGATTGCTTTTACTGTGCAAAATAAAACAGTCTGGGAAGTTTATAGAGATACTGGTTTTGTCTTTATATTGAATGTAGTAACAGTTTCATATAATGTAAATACACTTCATAGATGTTTCCTAGACTGATCAACAGGAATTATTTTATTCCACACTGAATAAAAATTACTGGTTTTCGTGTGAGTGAGAATGCTGTTTATGTGTTGTTCTGATAATTTGGTAATATTTACACTGCTTACTCTCAGTAAATTACATCATTTTGTAAGAAAGAATACACATATCTGGTAAATAGAATAGGTGCAAAAATCTTTTTATTCCATTATGAAAATATTACATGTAGACATTTGTGTAAGTAGGATAAAATAAATTGATCATTTACTATTAAGAGACCTCAAAAAGCACAGTTAGCAAACAGTGTATACATTGTCAGTGTGCTTTCTCTTTCTTTTGGTGTCTACCATATTTTTTTCCTACAAAGCCATGTCTACCCACACCTTTCCTACCACAGCTCATATTCACCAAGAGAAAATGTGAGAAAATAGCCACCTCAACTTTCCAAAGTGTGACTCCAGGACACAGCTATTAGACAAAGTCATAAACAGTGAAGCAAGGAAAGATAATGATTCAGGAAGCTTCAAATGCTGTGGGTTTCATTTCTGTACCATCAGTAACCTCAGTTTCATGATTCAACATTTTAGATGTAAATAATTTACAACAATAAAGATGAGAGCACATTTATGTGGAGTAGAAGTAAATAATTTAGTTCTAAAATGTGGGATGCCCCTAGTAATGTGAGACCATTGAGAGTTATTCATCAAATGTCTTCAATGGACTCTGAAAATGTGTGAAATTTTGTGATTTAAAAACTTGTTTCCTTTATTTTGTTTCCAATTAGAAATTAAATAAGCAGCACCACATGCACTGGGGCAGAGGGTGGGCAAGAGAAGGAAAAGGCAGTCATGATGACATAGGGCTTGTTTTCCTGGTGGACATAAATGGCCACATCTCTTGAATTATAAGATTTAAACTATACTCACCTGTATGTGTGGATAAAGGACAGGATAATTATCTAGGAATTTTTTAAACCAATAATATATAAGTTTTATTCAAGTTGAACTCTCACAGTACATGATCAGAATGAGAGTTTTTGGTAAGCCAAGGAGTGAAGTGACCAGGTTGACATTATCAGTGAAATGGAGAATGAAAATAATAATTCAGATAATTATTACCAAGTGCTTTTGACCAAATTAAAGTATCAGAATAGGATAACACTTCCTTTCAGACTCTGTATGTACAGCCTCATCTCTGGGAAAATAGACCAGACTTCTAAGTCCCACTCCTGATTTCATTATTTACCAGTGAGGGGCCTTCAGCAAGTTCCTTAGCCTTCCTGAACCTTAGTTTCCTTAACTGTAAAAATGGGGCTAGTGATAGTACCTACTCATGTGGTTGTGAATATTAAATAAGATAATATCTCAAAGTGTGTAGCACGAAACATTCATATGTGATATTTAAGAGAGATTAGCTATTATCAATTATTATGTAATTTTAATACTTTTTGAGAAGCTATGTGGAAGTTATAAACAGGTTTGCAAAGATCTCATTCTCATTCTCTGCTTTGCCACACATTAACTGTTATGCCCTTGTGCGAGTTCCTTTCTAAGCCTCAGTTTCCTCATCTATAAAATAAGGATTATAATAATTGTGAGGATAAAATAGCATACCTAAAACACTTGACACAGTGCCTTCCACATAGTAAGCCCTTAAAAAATCTGTATGTTCATGTGTGTATCTATTTATATACATATATATATAATTATACATATGCACAAACGTGAAAAATAGTTTCTTGAAAAAGCCTCTATACCCATACCCAAATCCGAAGTTCTTTACTAAGATGTCTTTCCTCCAGATTACACATATTCTTAACAAGTCACTTGCTTGGCTTCCCAAGTGGTACAAGATCACCAGCAGTAGAAAGGAAGTGAAGCACAGAAGCTGCTAAATGCTGGCTTGGTGACAAGTATGAATTCATAGAAGATTTGTAGAACTCTGTAAGATTAGAAGGTCTTTGAGGGCCAAAGGCTGGTTGGTATTTGCTGTACTTAGTAAGTGCTTAGTAAATGTATGCTAAATTGAATGGAGGAATTTTTAACACATATTAATATGTGCTTAAAATAGGACTCCCCGTCTTTTTAAAAGGAGTTAAAGTACACCCATTTATAAATCTTTGGTGGCCAAATACATATAAAAATTGAAAAATTCTATTGAATCATTTAAATGAGGGGATGTGTTTAGAAATCTCATTCCTCGGAGATGTGGGCTATAGGTGAAAATGGTTGCTCTAATTACCTCAATTCTCCATTTCATCTCAAAGTATAGATCTAGTATTAGCATTTGCCTGATGGTATAATTCTACCTGTGTTACCCTCTTTAACTAAAACTTCTCAGTGCCATTGGTCATGAGCATGAGGTCCTGCTGAGAGACTTGCTTCTGGAGAAAAACCTGTCCTTCCTAGGTAAGTATTGTTCACGTGCTTTCTAGCTTGTGTTATGTTTCTGTGACTGCTTAAATATATATTTTTAAAATCTTCCACTTGCAGTTATTATGTACTGAAGGAAGAGTGAATGATGATTGATGGTATGCATGTTATCTTTTATTGATTTAGAACTGAGCAGGAACTCGGTTACCTAATCCCCTATATATACAGCACATGCACAGGCTCGCAATTAATATTTTATAGAATAAGTGGCTGAAAAAATGCTTTAATATCTGTTGCAGTATTACTTTTGGTGTCATGAGATATTAACCATAATCTAGGCCTTATGAGAAAAAGAAACAAAAGAAATATTGTCTTATAAAATGTTTTATATATTAAAGAGAACAGCTAGAAAAATTCATGTTAGGTATGTTTGTCTCATGTATGGAATCTAGTAGTACTTTTGTTTGAAAGCAAAATATTAAGCCTTATTATTTTCATGCCAAACATTAATTGTCATCATAGATTTAGTATGATTTTTTAAATTCCCACATGTATGCATGTATTTGTGTATTACAGGTTAGTATTTCTTTCAACATCTCTTAAGCGTTAGAAATTTAACCTCAAAGAACATACATGTAATAACTGATCATGGAAACCATAAAGCACTCTACAATGAATTAATTCCTCTTCTTCATTTTAGGTGTGGTAATTTGTTAAGGTTCTATACCAATCATTTTATTAGTATACAGATGTTTTATGTAGATATTGAAGTCTACGTAGTGTGTTTTTTAGGACAAAAAAAAATCAAAGAATATTGGATTATATAAGTTTTGTCCAAGAGTGGACAAAGAATTGGCCAAGGAGAGTCAAATGTAGAGAAATGAATGGTCTTTTGTCAAGTAAGGAAGGGATGTTTTAATACAGTCCTGCAAAGGATCTATTCTAAATCTTAGTGTTCAATATTTTTATTAATAAACTAGAGAATGGAGTCAAATGCATTATAAGATTGTTTTCATTTGAAGCTGGGAAATACCATAAATATTCTCTAGCTAGGGTTAAAAAAAGTCGATAAATCAGGAAAGTGACCTCAAATTACTAGATTAAATTTTAGTATGTAGAAGCAGAAAATTCTTTCATATGAGGAAAATTGAATTGTTCAGCCTGTGGAAAGAGGGCAAGTTGAGAAGAAATATCCTTTAAAAAAATCTACTCAAAAAGAAAATATGTAATAGCTCAGAAACAGTTGGAATGAGTGACCCACGATGCAATATGAGAGATATTTCAGAACTGTGGAGTTCTGATAGTATTATGAAATATCTGATCACATTGATCACTTAGATAGTGGCCAATATGGCATGACCAAATCTATATTTTTGTTTTAAGCCACAAGCTAACCAGCTGTATTTTCAGAGCCACTTGGCCTCACTCCCTTGGCACCATGTGCCTGTGGACAGGCCCTCTGCCCCATTTCTTTGCCTGGCCTGGCTTTTCTCTGCTTCCTTCCTGAGGACTGGCAGACCCCAATTAGGAGAAAGAGGAAAGAGCACAGCCATGGAGCTAACCTTAGCCCTAGGTCCTTCGCTTACTTGAACTGAGTGTGTTAGATTGGATTCACGGTGGCTGACAAAGGCAATGCAGAAATGTGGTCAGGGAGTCATTGCCACTTGCATGCAATTACAGAAAGGGGACTTAAAATTGAAATTGATGGGTCCTTTCCCATCTATTCCTCTATACCATAAGATATAGAGGTAATTATTTTATGGAAGCATACCCAACAATGATACTTAATTGATCTTTAAAAATAAATGAGTTATAAGAATTTATAGACATCATCAGTCCTGTTATGAAGAGTTTCCTCATCAGCAGACAAGAAAGGTATTAATGTATTCTCTGTATTTTAAGTATTTTAATGTAGCACTGAATTAACATATATTTATTTATGGTTAAAACATGAAAATTCAAAGCCTTGCATGCAATATTGTTATGGAGTTGTTCTTTTACCTTATAAATACTGCTTCACAATGATTAATTAGATCTAAAATACTGTGCTAGGTAAATTTGGATAGATCATTATTTTAAACCCAACTATGTAAAAATATTGGTATATAAATAGACCACTAACCTGATCTTATTCTTTCTTGTTTACATGTGTACACCTTAACTTTTATTGCAGAGCCATTGAAGACATGTTTATTTTGATTCTTTGATACACAGAAGTAAAATATTTCTCCCTCTTCTCTCTCTCCCTCTCCCCTCCCTCTTTTCTGAACTGCTCTCAAAAGACAGTTATTCTTATCGTTTATATATTCACTCTTCCTAATTTAAGAATTCTGATGTTCCTTAAAATTTTTTACTCCATTCTAAATTTTCCACACACTGTGCTCTATATGAAGTTTTACAAAATATGTATTTTATCTGACTTCTCTTGCCCATAGAAGGGAAAAATAAAAGTAAATCACCCTTTTTCTAACCGTAATGCTTTTGTAAATTTCTTTGCTTCATAACCATGTTCTGAGCAGTTGCTATGGCACAAGATTTAACCAGTCTTTATAGCAAAGAAAAAAAGAAGAGTCATTATCATTGAAGATTTAGAGGTACTCATTCAGGTTTATCCTATCTTGTAAGCTTATCTAACTTGTACTTCCACAAATATGTATGTATATTGTATTAAGACAGGTCAAAGTTGAACAAATGACTTTAGTTTCTCCAACTAAAAACTATATTTCGTTCATATATTTATTTATTTATTCCACAAATAAGTTACCAAATTGGATACTATTTTAGACAGTACACACAAGTCAGATGAAGTCCCTGTTTTCATGGGGTCATGGTCTAGTAGGGAGACAAGCTACAAACAAATACAGATAATTTCTAGCAATTTCTGCGAGTCCTTGCAATTCTTTTATTTATTATTTATTCTTTCTTTTCAACTAACTTTTGTTGCATTGTCTACGTGCCAGGAGCTACACTAGTTAGTAGGAAGTGATTGATTGTAAGGACTCTGTGTCCCCTGGATGCTCATAGCCACACACAGTGTTGCGTGTCCCTCTCAGTGAGACAGTGAAAATGCAGTTCTCTTTCTGGTACATTTCACTTAGTAGGTGCTTACATGATTGTCTTGATAGAGAAAACAAATGCTTAAGGCTGTTTTCATACTACTTTTATTAAACCTTTCAAAGAAAGGTACAAATTATACTATATATCCATAGCTGCCCTTTACAAAGGAAGAAAATGCTGCTACCTCATGAGGTATTTTTTCTTGAAATGGTGATAGAATTTGATTTATCTGCTGTCTCTCACCAGGACCTTCCTGCCACCATGTACTTCTAGGATGGCTAGTTTGAGCTCATTAACTTAGCTCTATTAATACAAAGCTACCCACTGTCTTAAGTACTTGCTATGGGCAGACACCATTAGGGATTAAAAAAAAAAAAGGTTTGTTAAGTTGAATCAAACATGGAGCCTTCCAGGAAAATTTAAGATAAGTTTTATCACATGTCACTAGTTCTTTCCAAGGATAATTAATTTAGAATTAACATTTATTGATCAGCATTTAAAGTCTCAGAAGATATGAAGAACCTGCTGCCTACTCCTAGGCTTGGCTGCACAAAGAACACTGCTGCAACTTTAAATTGACCAATAAGCATTGTGATCATTCTGTTACCTCTGCTGAGGGTCCACTCCATTTCTAATATTAACAAAATAGAAAGTGGAAATGTTTTCATTTGTATCCCTCAAGTGATTAATGAGACCATGTTTTGCTATATTATAGCCTCTCTTTGGTTTTTCTTTTTGGTTTGGTTTGGTTTTGGGGCTTTGGCTTTGGTTTTCGGTTTTTGAGAGCTTTGGACAAAAAAAATGTAAGAGAGGAAAGGAAAATAGTGACAGTATGAAGACAACAAGACTGATTGCACTGTTGGAAAAAATACGAAAGAGCTTATGCTAGAGACCGAAGGTAAACCATTCATCCTTCACGTGTTGGCTTATCTCGAGTTCGGAGGGACTTTCATTATGACTTTGTCTGCTGCAAATCCTTGTTAAATCTGGCTTAATAAGGATGGCTCTGGAGATATTTTATTCTTTCCAGTGAATGTTACCCTGTTAGTAGATGCCAACAGTTATTTTGAGTGACACCTGAGAGGCATTTGCTTTATCCCTGCCTCACCAACCTCCCCAATGTTTGGACAAACCAGCATATTTTACAGGGGTGCTTTTCTAGCATTCACATATTACTCTGTGGGACCCCAGGAGGGTATAATCTGTAAAGTCAAATAGGCTTAGCGAAGGATGTCCCTTGCTGTAAGAAATTAGGATCTTTGTTTCTAAGAGTTCATCTGCCCCTGCTGCTTTATTCCCCACCTGAAGCAATGGTGCTCCGCTGGGGAAGTGATTATGAAGTGACAAACAGGGGATTATGACTTCAGGTGAGGAATAGGCAGCGGGAGCCGATGAGATTTAGAATACTAAGATTGTGTGTACATGCGGATGTCAGCAGTAGAGAATAAGAGACTAGAAATAAAACATATGATTATGTAGGCTGAAGGGAACTGAGATGGTTGGGTATTTTACAGGAAATCAGTCATTAAACTCCTATCTATCAGAAGGTTAAAAATAAGAGGCAGTTTTTAGAGTAACAGGAACTTGATGGTATTGGGGGCAGGAGGAAGGGAATTTTGGTCCTGTTTTCCCCTTTCTGAAGAAATTGTCGTGGTAAGAAACTATCTTACTTTTTCCCTGGTTAGATAACTCATGTCCATTAATATCTGCTTTCTTGGCACTGATTTATTGGAACTATTTTGTTTGTAAGTGACAGAAATTCAATCACGCTAGATTACACACACACAAATATACACCTAGAAAGTCCAAACAAGAGAAATACACTTCTGGTGTGTCTAGAATCTAGAAGACAAGACAATGCCATCAGTATCTCCCCTTCTCTCCTTCTTATGTTCTGCTCTTTTCTATGTTGGTTTCATTCTCAGGTAACATGGATGATCGCTGGTAGTTGCTAGTTTGTTTAATCCTCAGAGTTCATAATTCTAGAGGACAGTTGATGATTCTCTTTTGCCCCATAACAAATCTCAGAAAGAGCTCTGATCAGCTAGTCTGGGTCAAGTGTCTACCCCTATGGCCAGGCGATTGGGAGGATCACATTGCTGACCATCCACCAGAATCACACTGTGAGGGTGGGGTAACGATGCCAGACAGGATGGTATATAGGACTATCTGGTGCTTTAATTTGGTCAAAAATCTCACTCTCCGTACAGATAATCAACTACAGTTTAGGGCTTTATTCCCCATAACCAAAGGCCATTAGGGGTTAAACCAGTTACTGTTATTCTGGATTGCTTCCTTGGTCCTGTGTATGCATGCATGCTCACGCGCTTGCATGTGTGTATACGCATTTATCTGTGTAGGAGATCCTTTTTATGTCTCAGAACTGCTAATATGCCTCCCTTCATTTAGATGGGCTCAGGGACAGATGGAGCTGGCCCTGCAAAAGGGTCTGACATCAGTCACTGTAGCTGAGGAACTAGGGCAGAAGAGGGCTAACATTGAGACGTTCCTCAGCATCTTGCAGTTGGAAAGGGCTCTAGCAACTGTCCAATCCGCTTGTTCTATTTGAAAACCTGGCCTTAGGCCTTGCATCACAGCTAGTGTCCTCCCAACGACCTGTCTTGTGCTGTATCTTCTTACCCTACCGTGCTGATTTGGCCCTTCATTTGTGGCATTAACCCAAAAGGATTTAGAGTGATTTGGTGTAAAGTATAGAAGAATTTTACTTTTTTGGTTGATACTTGTGTCCTTGTCTCCCCACAGCCACTAGTTGACAGGGACTAGCCCACCTAGCCTCTCTACACTGCCCCAGCTTCCTGACCTCCCATTTGTTTCCTACCTTTAGGGCACTTCAATTTTCACTGGTATTGTCCCCTAAAGACATAAGCAAAGGACAAGGTCAGAGCAGTCAGTTGTATTCCTTATTAGTGGCTTTGATAAGAGGCTTTGGGGAAAGAGGTTGAAACTAATGGCTGTAATGAAATTTTGGGTTCTCTAAAGATTTCATTTATCTTTGCTATCAGTCTCCTCGTTAAATGTATATCTGCTCTGTGTACTTTTGCACATGGTTTGCATATCATAATAACCTCTATTACTGAAACCTTGCTAACTTCTTCAATTGTGTAGAAAAGGCCATGAAGCTTACTCCTAGGGAACATTAAAATATAGACAACAAAGGTTATAGCTCTAATATTGAATTGAGACAGTGTTTTGGAAAAAATAACAGAAAAGTAAAATACTAGAGTAAAAAATATATACTGTAATTTTAATTTGCATTAATAGATGTCCTTTTTGCCCTTCCCCAGTTTAGTACAGATGCACACTAGGTGTAAAAAAGATCTTATAGCATATTTTAAACTAGCAGTTTAGAAAACTCTTGATATATTCATAAATAAAAGACATGTCAGGATGTTATTTTTAATTTTCTGATGTTGTGAACTGGAATTTTGTGTCATCTTTCTGAAAATGACTATCCTCCTAAAATTTAAAGCTTTTAATTTAAAAAAACGCCAAAAAGCCCTCAAATCTTTTCTTGGTAGTCCCGATGCCCCCGTGATTCTTAAGTATATGTTAACTAGTTTCAAATGTGTTTTGTTCTCTGACTCAAAATCAGTCCTTTATTTTAAAAAAAGAAATTGTGTAATTAGTGCTTAATTGCTTTGGATATTTTGGGTATTTAGAAAAGAGGGTAATTCAAAGGCCAGAGAAATTAAACTTTCACAATGTTCTTTACGCATCTGTAGTTCCTTTTTTAAAAATGTCCTCTAAAGACGGGCCTGACAACTTAAAAATAAATGAAGGCCTGGGTTGTTTTTAAAAATTAACATCAGTTTTATCTTTGGATTCAGTTTTGTTGATTTTTTAAAGTTAAATTGGAGAGAAGACCATTGAAATGCTAGAATGCAAGAGATTATCTAGTTCCTCTTCTTTTCAGGCAGGTGTTGTCTAAATGATACCTGATCTGAGCAATATATGACAGACGGCCATCTACCTCTCCTGTGCTTCAAGATCTTACAGGAGAAAATAAGAATTTTCCCCATTTCATAAATGTTACACATAATCACATTGAAGTATCTGCATAATACTGGTGGTGTGCAGTCTACTGGAACAAACCGGAACTTGGTTGACATGGGCTCCTGCTCTGTGTCTGTAACTATTTGAGAGGTCTAGGCCTCCGTTGGTCACTTACCTTCTCTAGGCCACTTTGCTGGTGTATAAATTGGAATGTTGGACGAGTAATCTCAACTAGTTCAGATTATCTAAAAACCTACATTTTGTGAATCTGGAGGCTAACAAGTCTGCTTTCAAGTGTTAATATTCTTATATTAATTTTGATAATGTACACTTGAACAATGACATTAAAGAGCTTAATAGTTATGAAATATATTGGGTATATTCACTTAAAACCAGAAGACCCTCACTTTGTGTCTGCTATATACACTGAATAAAATAGGTTTGCAGGATTTAGAGATTGATTTCATATTTATCCCCAACCATTTTGGAAATAAAAATGTGATTGTATATTATTACCATTACTTGTTTTTTCTTTCTGACTAATATTATTCTTTCTTTAAATGATTTTTATTTCAAAATATTAGAGGCTACAAGTATTCTTATAACATGAATGAATTGCATACCTTCTGACTATTTTTACTTTTTCTTAATCTTGATCACTTTTTCTTGAAAAAAACAGCAGATTACTTAAACATCTAGTTTCCACTTGGGAAATTCAAAAAATTATAAGTAACTGCTTGGCTCAAATTTTGCAAAGTATTATAAGAACCTATTTGAAATGTGTGATTTTCAAGAAAAATATAAATTGCAAAACTGACTATAGAAGAGATAAAAATATAAATAGATCAATAGCCGTAGAAGAAATAGGAAAATAGCCAGAATACTGCCCAACAATAGCACCAGGCATAGATTCGGTTTTTGTGGGGGTATGCGACCAAAATTTTAAGGAGCAGATAAGTCCAATATTATTTAAAATACTAAACATTAAAGAAAAACATAGGAAAATTTCCCATGAGTGTTAAGGAAAGAAATATTGTCCTTTTCTTTACAATTGAAATGAACCTCAGATGAAAATGTAGAACAGACAGTTGGGACCAAGGATGAAAGATAATAGTGAAAATTATCAAATAAAACCTTGATCTTTGAGTTTAGTTCAGTGCCACTGTGCCTTTTTGATGCATGGGGAGTTAAATTAGGAAAGAGAATTATTGTTAGTCTAGATGGCCTTTGTAAAAGACAGAAATATTCTTAAAAATACACTTGTATTTTAATCAGTTATTCTTTTTGAGTATTAAATGTGTATAGGGCATATCTTGATGGTGAGACTCAGGCAATGGATAGGATATTTAAAGATGAAAGGGAAACATGCCTGTTGTCAGAGCAACAGCATCCAGCCCAGTGTGTGAGAGACAGGACCATGCATGACAGTACAAGGTAGCTAACACAGAATGAGGCAGAAGGGAATTAGTGTGGGCTGTGACCAAGGTACGTCACCTCAGGATCCCACAGTTGGAACCTTGACATATAAACCAAATTTTAAACCCATAACGAATGGTTTGGATAATGATCCAAAGAAACGTTTCAAGGTCTGGGATCCAAGAAAGGAGCAAAATGCAAAAGCTAGAAAATCAGGCCAGATGGACAGGGCTGACCTTAAAAATCTCCCAGTGGGGTGATCAGTGTTAGAAACTTCTCCTGGGGCCTAGAGCAGGTGAAGAAGGCCACCTGTTCATAAATGCTACTTCCTATACTTATCCTGTCATTTCCTCTGAAGGTTGCCAAGTTGTTACCTCCTCCTTTCTTAGGAAATCTAGATTGAAAGAAACAATGTGAAGGTTGAAACAGGGCGATAAGGCAGTGAGAGTTTAGTAAGTGAACTTAAGAAAGGAGAAGATGCCCAGTACACAGTATTTCAGATGTTTGAGGTAACCTCTTTACTATAAAAAATAGAAGTCTAGTATCACTGGTGGTGACACAGACTTCTAGATGCTGTCCTTTGGGTATGATTACTATTGGATCAACTTTATACTGAGAGAGAGATGGAAGGGAGGGGTGTGTGTGTGTGTGTGTGTGTGTGTGTGTGTGTGTGAGAGAGAGAGAGACAGAGTGCATGCACACAGTGAGCCAGTTGTACTTTGAAGTTCTCCACAGAAAGATGGAAAGATTCCCTAGCCTCACTTGATATTTTATGTTCAGGTTTTGGGGTTTGGGTTTTTTAATTTTCACATTAAGGCAGTCATGCAGTTTAAATTGCAGGTATTGTGTTAGTAATTTTGGTGCAGTGAACAGGAGTGCAGCGTCTGCCTTTTAAAGGGATTTTAGTGTGTGCATTTGGATTGCTTGGTGACCTTTGAAATTTTGTTTTGCACTGTTATCAGAAACATAATCATTTTTCTTTCTGAAATAGATTTTAACATCTGCAAAGGTTGATCAAGCTAGGATAGTTTTAATAAAATATTAATCTATCTTTTTTAATGTCAACCCAGCCTTTAAAACTGTTCACCAGCTACCTGAAACATCAGCTCAAGGCACTGGAGTCGATTTTAATAAATGTCTTTTCTATTAAATAGTCTCATTGTGGTCTGAGTATAGTTAGAGGATAGAAATTTTTCCAGTTCTGTTCATCTACAGCCCACTTTCCAAATTTTCTTGTTTTTAAAGTCATACTACTTTAATTTGTATTTCATTATCTCAACATTTAACTTAAAATTTTTTATATTTCAAGACAGGGAGATTGTTCTGAATTCTGGCATCAGTCCTTCAAAATCTCGATAGATTAAGGATATTGACTTTTAACAAAATTTAACTTAAAAGTCTACTTTAAATATGTGTCTTGTCATTAAAAGGTTATTTACATTTAAAATGCTGACCTTTCAAGATTTACACAAGAGTGTTCTAAAAGAGAGTTTCTGAACATCGGCCATGAAACCACTGTCTTGGGCTGACAAATGGATTGGAAATAAGCTACCCAACACTGGGAATGGGCCATTAATTTTAATCAAAGGTGATGCAGGAAGTCGAATGGGATGCATGACAATGTCAACAGCCCAGTAGGTGTTAAGAGACCACACAGCCTTCCTTGTTACTTGGTTGGGCCATTAGTTGAGGTTGGGTGAAGACAGAAAGCCATGTCTGGAATTGAATGACCAGGTCACTCCAAAATCTAATGGAGAACTCCCCATTTCAGAAATCAAATTGTAATGCCACTAGAAGTCAAGGACAGCATCTAGAAAATATTGGAGGATTTTTTTTTTAACCAAGCACCTTGCTAGTTTTTTCCAACTTTGTCAACCTTCTTTTTTTCCTTCTGAATGGATCATTGATGTTTACAGAGGATCAAGAAATCAAACAGACTTAGGGAAAAAATCTTAAAGCCTGTTTGCTTTTCAGAATTGCATATTGTTAGTTATAAAACTCTGGTAAATGCCAAAAGCAATAGCATACCAAAGGAGTTAAGCAGGATAATTAATTCTTTGTGGTGATCTTATTGTCCTTGTCCCTTTCTTGTGTGTAGGAATGGTTTCACTAATTGAAACTAAACTTTCTTAATTGCTTTGTTGAGAGCATTTGTTTCATAATTATAAAGGCCACTGTGCTTATGCCTTCCTGTAAATTGTCAATATTGGCTGATAACATTAGCAATATTCATGGTAGTGAAAGCCTGTTCTTTCAATCAGTAAGTATATTTCTTTATTTTTAGTATCTCCAATTACAAAAAAAAGATAGCGTTTATCACGGCTTGAATTAATGGTGTTTATAATAAAGGCATAAAATTGCTGAAGGGACAAAGAAGTGTTTTTATATCTGTGCTTCAGGTTTGTAAAGAAAGTTCATTTATCCTGACACAGCATTGCAAGCATAAGAAAGATATGTATGACTGCATTAGTAATTTTTACACATATATGAGAAAGAAAAGCAATTATATTGCTATCTTGTTAATGGAATACTGTTACAAGTAATAGTATTTGTTCTTCCTGTAGATGAAGATCAGCTCCGTGCAAAGGGATATGACAAAACACCAGACTTTATTTTACAAGTTCCAGTTGGTAAGTTCTTAAACTCTGTTATGCATTTGTTTATAGAGAAAAGGGGTGTATTTTTTTCTATACATTTTTTGTTAGTATGTTAATATTAGGAAATGTTACCTGAGTAGATTAGCTTTATAAAATTGTGCCTAAATGGGTGAAAATAGTTGGAGAAGATTATTTTAAAATAGTAAAAAATAATAGGTTCAGAAGAAATCTATATCTTACAAACTTTTACATGTACTTGAGAAATGAACATACTTCCTAAAGTTGCCATTTTTTGGTTGCCATTTTCAACTTATTTCTCTAAATTTTGCATTTTTTAAACCTAATTCTACTGAAAAGCCAAACTCATTCTGGTCTGTTTGACTTGTCACTTGTCGAGTTATACGGGGAATTTCAGAACTAGGAAAGGGACTTTGAGGAATACAAAAAATAAAAAGGATGTGATGGTAACATAAATGTTCCTTGTAATGAACATATACAATGCATTGTTTTATAATTACATTTATAGATGATGGTTAGGGCTAAGCCTCTGCTCATTAACGTGAAGCATAGAGAGGCCTGTGTAGAGTTCAGAATTTTCAATCTTCCCTTTCCTTTGCCGTATATTAGTAATGCTTTGTCCCTTAGCTGTAGAAGGGCACATAATTCACTGGATTGAAAGCAAAGCCTCATTTGGTGATGAATGTAGCCACCACGCCTACCTGCATGACCAGTTCTGGAGCTACTGGAATAGGTAAGGTCCCATTATTTTTCTCTTAAGATAAACGACACTCAGCTGAAATCTCATTAGAAAAAATATTTTGTTTAGCTGGTAAAAATGCTAGTAGCCTTTCTTGCTAGTGAATATAGGGTCTTGATTAATGTATTCATTTCAGATAATTTAAACTTCTCTGCTTTCATAATGTTGCTTCATTTTTTAAGACTAAAAATCCCTGCATAAGGTCAAAATTAGTATATACTTCATTTTCCATTGTACAGTGATAATATTAGTGCCACTTATAATATGGATAATAAGATGTGATATATATTATAATATTGACACTGAATTTTTATCCTTTTGATGTGAAATTTATGCTTACTGCCAGACTTCAAAATAATTTGTCCTCAGCTCTCTGAGGAAAGTATCCAAATCATATGAAAAATGAAAATGATTTGCTTTCTAACAGTAGGAAACAGTTTACCTACCGGCTACTGTCAACATTCCTGAAGGCATAGAAATCTCAGTGATTAAGAAAGGCGTAGGGGTGGGGGGAGTGCTATTTTATTGATTACTCACCACATGCCTGGGCCTGCAGATTGTCTCAGCTAATCCTCGCAAGGAAGTTACTTTTATCCCCATTTTAGAGATAACTAAGCTGATACTCAGAGAAAATGATATATGCTAATGATATACAGCTAATTATCATAGGTCTGCATTTCCCTCTCTCACTCCCAAACTCGTGCACAACCCTATTGTCATTTACAGTGCTACTGTTGAAACTTTGCCTTTTTCTATTATTGCAGTCCCAAGTTTTCACACTACCCATTTTCTCCCTTTAGAATAGGAGATGGGTCAAGTGGTAACCTTCCTAGATGAACTGTTTTCCTTCGTCACTGGCCAATAGGAAGAATACAATAATAAGATGACATTAGCACCAATCATTAGGGAAGGCAGTAGCATCTGTGGACAATAGCCTTGTCCTAGGTTAAAAACAGTGACCAGCGACAGAATTTGGTATTATATTGTTACTCAGCTTTACAAAAGGCCAGCGGACCTTGCCTGTAGCAGCTGTGCTAAACTAAGCCCACTTTTTGCCATGGTAACAATGATCATGACAAAATGCTGAATGTAATGGCTTTCTTGATTTTCTTGTGTAATTGCGCGTAGCATCCGAGCTTTACTTTACAGGGATGGAGGAGGAAAGTGCAAAATGTTTTAGAAATCAATGCTGCTTCAGCGTTTCCTGTGTTTTATTCAGCCATTATTCAAATTAGTAGTAATGTGGCAAATGGAATTTTAGATTTTTAGCAATTTTATGATGAGTTTGAAATAGTAGAGAAAGCATCATTTTTGATAGTATAGGGAAAACAATGACAAGAAAATCAAATTGTGTAAGTTTAGGTTGTTAAAAGAATTTAAGAAGCGGATCAACTCAATCAGTATGCATTGAAACTATTTTCCCCCTTTTGGTACTGGTCAACTCTTTTTTAAAGAACAATTGCAAATTAAATCCCAAGTAGTAGAACTTACTTAAAAATTCCAAAAGTATTGTCTTTATTCTAAAACTATTTATTGAGTGCCTACTGTGTGCACTTACCATGTAGACATTGATTAAATAATCTAGTCACCTGAGTGATAGACCTATGGATTTTTGACATGGCTGGAAAGGGTCTGAGTCATAGAAATTTAATACAGTTTCCTTTGTATTTTATATTATTTTGTTGTATTCTACTTTTTCCATTCTAATGATGTTTTACTTAGACTATTACTGATTTACATGCCCTGAACATGTTCTTCAAATATGTATCAGCTAAGTGAATGTAATTCATTGATTCAGTTACCCATTTATTTTTTTAGAGACAGGATCTCACTCTGTCACCTGAGGTTGGAGTATAGTGGCGTCATTGAAGCTCACTGCAGCCTCAAACTCCTAGGCTCAAGTGATCCTCCCACTTCAGCCTCCCGAGTAGCTAGGACTACAGGCATGTGCCACCACACCTGGCTATTTTTTTTTTATTTTTTGTAGAGACAGGGTCTCACTATGTTGCCCAGGCTGGTCTTGAACTCCTGACCTCGTATGATCTCCCACTTCAGCCTCCCTAGTCACTGGGATTACAGGTGTGAGCTACTGCACCTGGCTGGGCATAATTCATTTAGGGTGTGATGTGTGATAAGGGAATTCTAGCACTGGTTTTAAAGGGACCAGATCGTTTAAGGAGGAGATACTGGACACAGAAGTCACTGGTGTTACCAAATGTCTGCAGAGAGGCCAAGAGGTGTAAGTAGTTCAAAGTGGAACATAGAGGAATTTACTTGGTTATAAAATTTGAATTGTAATAATTATATAAGTTTACCAGTGATGGGACATTTTGACAGGAGAACTTAGCCCATTTGTGAAAATATAGGATCCTGCTCTTTTCATATTTTGCCTCAATACAACTCACATAGCAGTTGCTAAAATTCTTTAAAGTTAGATGAAATTCTCCCCCACCTACTGATAGCCTTTCAATTTGGGCTATTTGCTTTATTTGTGTGATAAGCCTCTAGTTGATATAAAAACTAATGTTGGCTAATTGTCACACTATTTTCAGATTAAATATTGGATTTTACATTAAGACTGTTCAATTACTATTTGTAGAATAATGCTTTTGTATTAATATAAACCTATTTTCCCACACAAATAACTATAGAGCCCCCAATTTTTAGATTAACATTTCTGTAAGTTTTCTTTTATAGTAAATTGATATTCTTACTCAGGTTAATTAACCTTTAAAAAAAATAAATTTTGCAATGCAGTCTCCTTCCCCCAAATCAGAGATATTGAGAAAGAAATTTTAAGCTTTCTTCCTGCAAGCAGATTACCATTCCACGTGTGAACCTTGATTAATAAATAACTCCCTAAAACTCTCTACTTCTATGGAGCTAAAGGAAACGAGTGCCTCTGAGAAGCAGCATTTGGACGATAAATAAGCCCCATGTTGCAGAGGGTTACCAGAAAACATATTTCGTTATGAAATCAACACCAAAAAGGCCTTCTCATTCCACTTCTCTAATCAAAAAGTGAGTTCTTTGATCATTTGACCTGCATTACTAAATATAATTTTATATTCAGATGATGACAGATAAATAAAGAAACCAGTACATACGTGAGTTCTAACATGTGGCCTTTCAAAGAAGCAGGAGCAGACATCTTGTGCTTACCTTTGCTGGTTGGTGATAAAGTGGGTCAATTTGAATGAAAACATTGAGTGACCTTGAATGACAAAGAGCCACGAGCTATGAAGCACATGAACAGTACCTAGCAAACCCTGTCAAGAACGTGGAAGTGGCAACTGCAGGTTCAGCCCCTCCATCTGCCATTCTGGTCACATTCTGGCACACTATCATTAGAGGCATCTATTTAAAACCAAAGTGCACTTTGTTGATTTACCTCTCTGCTCTTCTTAAAGAAGATGTTAGCTTCCTGGCTGAAACAAATGGAGCAAAGCTTTGTTTGAATCTGGTTTTCCAATTTAGTGATCCTTGACGTAATGGAAGAAATATTGAGTTTAAATCCAGGCTATGCCACTTTCTGGTCCCATGACTGGAAGCAACTTGTCCCTGTCCCTTTGTTTTCTTTTCAATAAAATGGGCTTAATAATACCTTCCTTGCCCTACTATTATGAAGATCATTTGTTTAATACAGGTAATGCACTTTCACAGTGTCTGGCAGTGAACAAATATTAGTTCCCCTCTGTCTCTTTGTCCTGAATATCACTGTCTCATGGAATTTAAAAGTCTTCTGATTAGACACTTTTAATTGTCTCTTTACCAGATAAACTACTTAGCTAATTTTAGCACTCAGCTTGACTGACATCTCCTTGGGAAACCTTCCTGAATTCCAAGATTGGGTTTGATGTACCTCTTGTGTTCTGCTAATAATTTCATAGCATTTATCAAACATAGTAATTATTTGTTTACTTGTCATCCTCCTCCAATTAAAAATGAGTTCCATCTTACCTATTGGTTTTATCCATCTCTGTATGTCCAGAAGCTGGCACATAGTAGGTGATAGTAGATATTTATTGAATGAATTTACTGATGCCTGACAGGCAACGTTTGAATCAACCGTTGAGGATTATGTCAGACATGTGACATTAAACCACAGTATGGCCAAAATTTTTTATTGAGAATTCCACTCTAAGGACAGTGAGAAAAATATCTCATATTTCTAAAAAACTTTTACAGACTTTTCAGATATATAGGCTTTTTCCGATCTATTTCATGAAATACAGCGTAAGTGTATTGAACATAAAGAATTTTAAAATAGAAAATAACTGAGAACTAAATGGCAAATGTATTTTATAAAGTTTTTTTAGGTAAATATTTATAATCTTATATTGATTAGTTGCTTTCCCAAAACTTCACCCACTTCTCTCATTTAAAATTTGACATGGAATACCTTGAAAATTCTGAGCAAAGGATAATTCCTAGTTTCTTTATTGGATGCATAAAACTGGGCCTGGGGCAAGAGTACAAATGGAGCCATATGTACTATGTGTCTAAAGATTTAAAGTTACATATTGAGTTAACAGACATTAAATAAAATATATTCTCTCCTACATGAAGAACTGGAAGTTTTTTGCATTAAGAATTTCTAGATACAACATGTGAGTGCAGAGACGTGGCCCCACCACACAGCCTGCCTCCCTTTGTTTCTCACTGTGGGCTCCATCTTACACCTGGAAATGTGTCAAGCACAGTGTAACCTGCACATCTAAGCTCCATGTACATTCCCACAAACCACTACCCTCAGGCCAGGGGTGCACACTTTGGTGGTCTGCCCTCTGATCAGGTAGATGAACCTGAGAGAGGGGCCCGTGCAGGCCCTGAGAGTAGTCTCAGGATATTAAATCAGGAAGTCTGAGGTCCTTGGTACATGGAATGTGGCCTAGAAAGAGGTTGAGGGAACAGGCATTAAGCGGGGATGTTCCTTGGCCCCATAGACTCCTCACCCCATGGATTGGGATACAACCAAAGGGGAGCCAGAGCAGAGACCTCTAAAGCTTGGATCCAGGGCATAGACCCGTCTTGACTGGATCTAAAGGACAGTATCAAAGGAAGCAAGTATGTGTATCTTCCAAAGCCATTTCTTGCACTGGTGTTAGGATATAAGGGGAGATGAGCACCAGAGGAAATACAGTCTTGATCACATTTATGTAGCACCGAAAAGATTAAGAGGTGAGTTCTATCTGTCAGATTTTTGAACGTTTGGCTCCAGAAAGTCTACTCTCACAGAAGCAATGCTAAGCTAATACCTTCTGCCACAAAGATTGATTTGACTTTCCTTCTTACCTCTAAGTATTTTTAAAGATCAGTTATTTACTCAATGGTCTAGCAATTGCTTTCTCTGGTTTGTGATAACTTGAGAGGAGAGGCATTTAGAACAGGGCTGCCAAGCAGTTAGAGTTAAGGAAGGTATTTTTCAGAGGATGGCCAAAGTTTTTTCCTGTATTAAGAAACTTTCAGGAAGCCTGCAATTAGCCAAATCACAGATTTCCAGTTATTTCAGCCTTGTTAAAAACAAGCCTGATTACATCTGTCTTAAGTTGGAGTATGTGCCTCAGCAATAGAAGCTCTTGCAAACCTTCAATTACAGCAGCCTCGGAAGGCACTGCTGCGGTATTCTAACAAGTAGTCATCAGCAAAAAGAGACAGATTGACTAATAATTAGCAAATGCACTAGAGAGGGCTTCTATAAAGGTAAAATATAATAATTTGCTTTTCCATCTCTTATAGTGGAGTTGGTTGTGAGATATGGACGTTCAGTTATTCTAGACAAATATTTGACACTGTTATTAGCTGGAATAACCTCAAAATATTTGATAAAGCTGAGGGAAGTGTTCTCTGTGTATATGGTACTTTTGTAAGAATGAGTTCTCGTAATGGTTAAGTACCTTTTTTCTGCATTTGGAATGTAAGTAACAAGACTTTTTCCTAAGCAAAGAATTCATATTTTCTGCCATCATTCATTGTTTTTAAAAGTGACTTCAAATACAAACATAAGCAAAGAATAGAAATGTTGTTTTAGGCCTTTAGAGTGATATTTGCAATACAGATACAGTTGTTGAGCAAATGCAATTAATTAAATCAAAGGATTAAAGGGAAAGAAAACATGTATAAAGAAATGTCAATGTATTACAGTTTCTCAGGGTAGAAAGACATCTAAATGATGACTGTCTTCAAGCACATGCAAGATTTTTATCACGGGAGCATATTGACCATTTTTACAAATCCAGGATACCAAAGAATTATTGAGAAGATGCCTCTTCTATTGACTCACTATGACAGAGTTAGTTCATCTGAGTCATGTATGGCTCAGAAATGTTACCCCAAACCAAACCAGCAAGCAAAGGATTGAGTGGCCATCCTAAGAATGGAAACACATCAGTATGATCATCCAGAAAGGGTCAGGGAAGAATAAAAGAGAGTTTACCATAGGATGTGCAGTCTGGAGCACAGATAGAGTCAGGAACTCAGGGATGCAGAGTCCATTTCTGAGACTTATTCTAGTATCATGGAGATCAGGTTGAAATTGATGCTAAAATGGCTTGGGGTATAGGGATTGGCAGTGATTCTCAAACTTCACTGTGTTAAAATCACATGGAGATTATTTTAAAAATATTGAGTTGGCTTTACCCCTGGAAAACTGATTTGATTGGTGTTTAGTGGGGCCTGGACTTTGGGAGTTTTTGTTTTGTTTTGAAAACTATGATGATGCTAATTTGCATCTAACATTGAAATCAACTTCTTCTTTACCTAGGCTTCATTTGCTAGCTAGCCCTAGCGTTCCTAGCCTGTCAGCTTCCAAACAGAGTCTTTCTGAGAAAAATAATTGCTTTCTTAAGAAATACAGGTTCAGGTTAGCAATATTTACAGGCACCGTGTTCATCAGTAGGGACTCAGCCTCTGCCTTTGAGGGGTGAGGCAGTAAATTGCAGAGGCAGCACCTGAATCCAGGTCTCCCTCTGAACTCCACACTTATGTTCTTTCTACTCCACCAGGCAGCTTCATGTTGGTCATAGTGATAAATCTGTTGGAAGAGCCTGTTTACTCTGTCGGTTAGTGGGTTTGCTAAGCTAAAGCTATAGGCCTCTCTCCAGCATATGAGTTTCAGATACTTACTTTCATGTGGTTGGAGAAAATGGGCCAGTTCTCTTTTGCCTCTCAAAGGCCCTTATCTATATTCAAAATACATGTATGTAGTATCAATATAAAACCTGTTACATGCCCACACACCCAGAATACAACAAATCCCTAGATTGTTGGAATTGAAATCCACAAAATCAAGGAGGTATTTTTGTATATGGTACAGACTCACTAAATCTGAATTGTTGAAAGATCAATCTCATCAGAAGATAAGTGGAGTATAGAACATTTGTTAAGAAATATAAGTTTTTACTTTAGAGTTCATATTTTATTCTAAATTACAGTGTGTTACAAAGTAAGGAATATGTATTTTAATAAATAACAATGTTTTTCAAAATAGCTTTATTGAGGTATAATTGACACATAATAAACTGTTCATATTTAAAGAGTATGATTTAATAAATTTTGTATAAACCCATAAAATTATCACCATGATAGAGATAGTGAGTGTACCTACCACCCCCAAGGTTCCTTCTGCCCTTTCTGTCCCTTTATAATCCATCCTTGTAACCCTTCCAGTCCTCCCTGCACCCAACCACTGATCTGTTTTCTGACTGTTGATTAGTTTACATTTTCTAGTATTTTATATAAATGGGATCATAATCATAGAGCACGTCATTTTTTGTCTGGCCTTTTTTACTCAGCATAATTATCTCAAGATTCACTTACATTGTTGATTGTATCAATAATTCATTCCTTTTTATTGCTGAGAAGTATTCAGTTGCATGGCTGTACCACTGTTTGTTTATCCATTCACCTGTTGATGGACATTCGGGCTGTTTTTAGTTCTGGCTATTACTAATAAAGCTGCTGTGAACTGCTATGTAAAAATATTTATCTGATTTCATTAATCTTGGGTAGATACCAGGAATGAAGTGGTTGGGACATATGGTAGGTATATTTTTACCTTTTCATGAAATGATTAAGCTGTTTCCCCAAGTACTTTCCCCCTTTTTAAATTCCCACCAGCAGTGTATGATAGTCTCAGTTGCTTCCCATCTTCCCTGTCACTTGGTGTGGTCAGTCTTTTTAACTTTAGATTTTCTAATAGTTATGTAAAAGCATCTCAATATGACTTTAATTTGCCTTTCCATAATGAAAAATGATATTGAGAATCTTTTCATATGCTTATTTGCTACCTATTTGTTTTCTTTGGAGAAATTTCTATTCAAATCTTTGCTTCATTTTTTTAACTGAGTTGCTTTCTTTTTGAGTTTTGGTAAGGCTTTTTTCCCCAACATTCTGGATTTAATTCTTTATCAAATATGTGATTAGCAAATACAATATTTTCTCTCGGTCTATGGCTTCTCTTCTAATTTTTTTCACTGTCTTTCAGAGATCAGAAAGTTTTCATTTTTGGGAAGTCCAATTTATCAATTTTTATGGATCATGTAGTTGATGTGATTTCTAAGAAATCTGTAAAGATGTAAAGAAATCACAAAGATTTTTTTCCCCTAAGTTTTCTTGTAAAGAGTTTATAATTTTACATTTAAGCCCGGCATCCATTTTCAGTTAATTTTTATATATGATGTGTTATATGGATTGAAGTTCATTTTCTTAAGTATAAAAATCTAATTGTCTCAAAATCATTTTTTGAGAAGACTGTCGTTTATAATGCTGTTTCTCGGGTTGAGGAAACTTCATTATATTCCTAGTTTGCTCAGAGTTTTTATCATAAATGGACATTGGAATTTGTCAAATGCTTTTTATGTATCTATTAAATATCATATTTTTTAATTAGTTAATATGATGAATTATAGTGATTGATTTTTGAATGTTATACCAACCATGCATTTATGGATAAACACCATATGGTCATGAAACAATACCCTTTTTATATTTTGTTGAACTTGATTTTCTAAAATTTGTTAAGAATATTTGCATCTGTATTCATGAGTAATATAGATCAGTGGTTTATTTTTTCCTCCTAAAGTCTCTGTCTGGTTTTGGTATTAGAGTAATGCTAGCATTATCGTATGAGTTAGGAAGCATTCCCTCTTCTTTAATTTTCTGGAAAAGTTTGTGCAGAATTGTTATTATTTCTTCCTTAAGTTTTTGGTAGGATTTCCCAAACCATCTGGGTCTGTGGTATTTTTTTGTTGGAGATTTTTAACTACAAAATCAATTTCTTAATAGATGGAGGTTTCTTAATAGATTTAGGTTACCTATATTTTTTTCTGGGTGAGGTTTGGTACTTTGAATCTTTCAAAGAGTTTGTTCATTTAATCTAAGTTGTAGAATGTATTGGCATAAACTTTTTCAAAATATTCCCTTATTATCCTTTTAATATTAGTATCTGTAAAGATATCACATTTCTCAGTCCTGATAATAATTGTGTCTTCTCTTCCAGATCAATCTGCCTACAGATTTATCAATTTTACTGGTCTTCTAAAAGAAACAATTTTTCTTTCACTGATTTTTTTAATTGATTGTCTTTTTTCTCTTCCATCAGTTTCCACTTTAAAGTATTTTCTTTCCTTTTGCTAGTTTTGGTTTAGTTTGCTCTTCTTTTTCTAGTTTTCTAAGGTAGAAAGCTGAAGTTTTGATTTGAAAGCATTTTTTTTCAATATAGGCATGTTTAGTGCTATAAATTTACTTCTAAGTACTGCTATGGCCACATCCTAGAAATGTTTACATGTTGCATTTTCATTTTCATTTGGTTCTACATATTTTCTACTGTTGATTTCTTCTTTGAACCAAAAGGTATTTGGATGTGTGCTATTTCATTTCCAAATATTTGGAAAATTTTCAGATATCTTTCTGTTAATGTTTTCTAATTCAATTCCATTGAGGGCAGGGAACAAATCTCAATCTTTGTCAATTTATTGAGATTTATTTTATGGCCCAGACTATGGTTATGTCTGTAAATGTTGCATGTACACTTGAAAAGAAAGTTTATTCTGCCTTTGTTGGCCGAAATTTCCTATAAATGTCAATTAGATCAAATTCGTTGATAGTGTTAAGTTTCCTGTATCTTTACATGTATGCACTGATCAGTACTTTGCTGAATCCTCTACAGAGACCCACTGCTGGTCTCTGGAATTCTCTCTGTGTAGCCCTCTTCTGCTGGTATTCTATCTTGCAAACTCTTCCTGCTTGGGCCTTCCCATTTTCCTAGCTACGTTGTCTCAACTCACAGAGACCACTGGGCTTCACCTGTGTTCGCTCTTTGTACAACACAGCCTGGAAACTTTATCCATGTAGTCAGTTGAATCAATCAAAGGACTCACCTTTTTTGTTTCCTGTCACTCAGGGATCAAGTCCTTCATTGCTTGGTGTCCAGTTTTTAAAAACTGTTGTGTTAGTTTTTTTTAATTTTCAAGGGAGGCTAAATGCAGTCCCTGTTTTCCCAGCTTGGTTCTAACTAGGAGTCTCCCAATTTCGGTTTTTTTTATAGACTTCATTGTCATCATAAACAAATTTTCTTAATCATCAATAATAAGTAGAATAATCTATAAGAGAGTACTGTACAAATCTTCAGGGTTTTTTTTTTTATCTATTTTTCTCTCTTGCACATGCGCGCGCGCACACACACACACACACTCCCTCCTATATATTCTACCTCTCTTTTTCTCAGGCTTCTGAGGGTTGGAGTCATACTTTTTAGTCACTATTTTTTACCCAGCAATATGGAAGGCTTTGATATGGTCAAGGCTGATGATCAGATAATAAGCCTATGGTTATTAGAAAGCAGCTTTCTTTGGTTATCTGTTGGTAGCATTCACTTAGGGTTTCTATGCCTCTTGGACTCAAATAAAGCAGGCCATCTTTTGGTAAAATAGAGCCCAGTTCATGGCAGTTATGCCTTTTCTGTTTCTCTACCTATAATGAACAAATTTCCCCATTTCTGAGCATCATCTGCTGTTTGGTATCAGGCAAGAATCTCCTGGATTGGATGATGTATAAGTGGTGAGACTATGTTTTGCCTGTGCTCATTCCCTTCTCACATGTGTGTAAAATGGAAAATGAGTCAGGAATATAGTTTACATGTCTCCTACCATTTTCATAAAACAGAAATCTACATGGATACATAATGGCAGTGGTTAACATCCTTTCATTCTGATTTCTAATTGACTCTGGAGGACATATTTTTATAAAAAGTTAAATTCCTCCAGTGAATTCCTTTTATCCATCAACACAAGCCAATCATATTCACTTGTAGTTTTTCTGCTCTCTCTTATATTCTTTGTCTACCCTTAAGATTTGTGTGAATTCCATTCTCTTGTTTTACTCCCTTTCTTGCCTGAATCACTGACATTGAGATGTTTCTAGTGTGTTGTTCACCTTGTTTTCTCACACAGGATTCTACCAGCAAATTATCTTGTTAACCCCTCCTCCTTCTCTTTATTCCTTTTTGCCATTTCCTTTTTATCTGTTGCTGGCAGCTTTGCTAACTACCACCTCCCCATGTTAAATTTAGTCTTATTGCTGCATCCCTGGTATCTTATTCCAAGTGGTCATAAGCTAAAACTTAAAGCCAAATTTCTTTATGTAGTAAAACAGTTTTTTTAGGATTCATAAAGTGCATCAATTTATATAAATAGAAGGCTATCTAAGTCATCCATGATGACCAACTGTGATACTTTAAGAGCACTCCACATTGATTAGGAAGGTGATGAAAACAAAGTCATTAGTTGTGTGCTAATAGGCCAGGTATTTAAAACCATATTGAGCTTAAAACACTAGACCAAAGTATTTGATCAGTTCCAGTTGCCTTTCATTGTTTTAATGTGAAATGAGTATTTTTACCACTACATATTCCTAATGCAACAAGTTCTAGAAAACTGATCCATCCATGGTAGCATAGATAAACAATTAAATTCAGTAGATGTTTGATGATTTCCTTCTGTGCAGAAACAGCATATTATGTATTTCAGAGTATACAAAGGTGAGCAAAACCTAATCTTGCCTTTAAGGAATTTAATTCAAACTAATAGGGAAACAAAACATGTACGTAGATCACAAAAATAGCTAATATTGAGCACCAACTATGTTCAAGGCACTGGTTTAAGCACTTACATGTATTAACCACTTTAATCTGCATATCAGTCCTTTGAGTTAGGTACTAGTATTTTATTTCCATTTCATCTGAGAAAATTGAGGCATGGAGAAGTCAAGTGCCCAGGTCAAGGTTTTTAAATAGAAGAGTGATGTTATCACAACCTAACTTTAAGATAGGTATTCTGGTAGCAGGGCTTAAATGGGACAGAAACAAGAAGTTGGGAATAAGAATACTATTGCTATTCCAGTTGTGCATATTGAAATAATCCATTAATTACCAAATTATAGTAATGGCAGTAGAAATGGAAGAGGTCAATAGGCTTACAGAGATTACAGGACAGAATTTAGAGTTAGGCAAATATTGCCAATGTTTAATACATCAGGAGAAATGATATTGTGCTAAGGGGTATGGAACAAAGATAACTTTGAGGTTTTATTATTGGTGGTAGTGAAAATAATGATGCTATTAAAGAATTGGGAGTGGAAAATAACGTAAGTTAGTGATAACTTCAGTTGGTATATTTAAAGACGTCCAAAGGCAACTGGGTGGTGGGATAGGAGTCCAAGTGATGGACCAGCGGTGGATTGATTTAGGCATCATCTGCAGGAGAAGCAGGTGAAGTGGTTTTTCACAGAAGGAGAGAATAGAGAAATGCCACTTTTCAGGGATAGAGAGAGAAAGAAGACAACTGTGATATGCCATCATAATAAAGTTTGAGAACTGATTAGCAATAATTCTCACTCTTACAGCAAATAAAATTATTTCTAAATTTACTACTCCCACCCTTCATCTCTTGCATTTGAACATTTATAAAATAATTTTAGTTTGGCTGAATTGAGTCTGACCATTTGGGGTATTGATAGTTAACTTTACATCAGTTTTCACCGAGAGGTTTGTGGGTTTAGAAAGTTGCACCAAAATGTACAAACCTAGGGCTTTTAACAATCACACTTGAAAGAAACCTTGGGAGTTGCATTTGTCAAGCAGCTAGAAAAACCATTCATGCATACCCCACATCCAGAGCTCCATAGGCAGCCCAAACAAAGAACTGAAAGGTCATTCTTCTTCCTGTGGTGTGATGGTTTGTTGACGTATTTTGACACACCAGCACAATGCTGAAAGGGTCTGACCTTCCTACAACACTGAGGGACTCGGGTTTGGTCAAGATACCTGACACTCATTGCCTTTCCCTCCTTGCCTTTCTTCTCCTTCACAGATACACACACTCCTCAAACATGAAATGCTGCCTTCAATACAGAAATATTAAACAATGTAAATGGATATAAATGATTGGTTTCTAAATTTCTCTAGCCCTTTTTTTCCAGTTACTATCAAGCTAAAAATCTTACTTGGAACTATTAATGGTTTTAATTAAAAAAATTAGATTAGTTTTTCAAAATGACAAATGGGAATGGAGATTGCTAATAGCTGGAAAGAGAAAAACTAAACAAATGAGGTCTCTATGCTGTATTAAGTTTAATATTGGAATTCAAATGTTTGAGGATTACCTCTGAAGTGCAAGTTTAATGTACATAAAGGTAAATCTTAGGTAGCTTTTGAATTGTCTCATAGGTATATCATGTGTTAGGAAGCCAAAGAATTAGATGGAGGCCAGAGAATTGTCAAGAGAATTTTCTGTCATATGTAAATTGATGTTCTATATTAGATTTATACACTGTGAAGTGGGGCTTTGACCGGTTACCCATATTATTTCTTAATTTGGTATCATGGTGGGATGGAGATGGGAAGAAAAACGTATACTATTAATGAATTTCTATAAAAGTAATAATCTAAATGCTTTTTAAAAAAATAATCTTTTTAATGAGAAACAGCTATACGGAAAGATTTTTTTTTTCTGTCTCCACAGCTAGTAAATATAAAATAAGTGCAATAATATTCTCTAAGCATTTAGGTCACATTTTGCAAAGTGTTGAAAGTTTTATGTATTTGTCATAATATTGGAAAAAGGAGTAGACAAGTATTTCAGTTGTATTGTTTCCCAATGTGATAACTGTCTACTAATTGATATTAAGAAACTTTTGTCCAAGATGAGTATTGTAGTGGCATACCTGAAATTAGGACTGAAATTTTAAAGTACATATAATAATTGTTTTAATTGTTTGCCTGTTTGGGATAATCATTGAACTTTCCAGTAACATCCTGGACATCATACATCTTTGTTTGAGTCATTTCTGTTTCTACTTTCTCTACTGTTTCAAATGCTGTCATGTCACTGGAAGCCAATGCCCACTACCGACTGAGCACATTCAGCTTCTACCTACATTACCCTGGGGCTTCAGCTCCAATTTCCCTGGTATTGCTCGTTCAGATCAAACCTCTTAGTTTGTGTGCTATGAGAACTGACAGCCCCCATCCTGCTGTGGCTGCCCAAGGCCTAGTCACACACACTCCACTGTGCCAGAACGTGGCCACCCCCGCACACCCTTCTGTTCAGGATGTTATGTAACTTTTAATTGACATTTATGTCTAACATTGTAGATGTACTTCTCATTGTAGAATCTTTATCTACATAGGAATAGTTGAAAACCTCTTTTCATTTAACTATTACATGGATTAATTTTACTTAAGAGTGACAGATTTTCCTGCTGAAATGTAATTGGCCAAATCTTTTCTCTTTTTCTAACCATTGTCCTTCTAACATTGTAACCCCCCACCCATCACTGTCCTCACTAATTGCTTAGAGAAAGGGTTAAATCCTGAGTACAGCATAAAGTATAGTAGGACCCAGTGTAAGGCATATTTTTCTAATGTAGGAAACAATATTTTTAACAGGGTTTATTAGTGACTTAATGTCTACACACATCTTTCCTCTGCATTCACCTCTTGCTACACAGGCATAAATTAACCCAATTGTTTCTAATATTATGGCATTCTATATACATCTTTTCTTCACAAAGTACACCACAAAGTTCTGTTGTTTTGCCAGGTTTCTGGCCTTCTTTGATAAATTCTTGGTGAAATTTCTTTCATTGTAGGGAGAAAAATATACATTCTATCAATTATTTAAAATAGCAATAATTCATTATAGTTGATCATAAATGTCAGGAAGCAAAGACCCAGCTGAAGAATTTTTGTCACTAATCATGCTGTTTTTCTTCTAATTAGTTAATTTACATTTTACAAATTAAGGGTAAAATTCAGACAGAAGATAACATCATAGCTTTAACTGACCTATATTTGTATCTGCCAAATTTAAGTTAATTAGAAATGTAGATGCTGTTTGTTTTATCTGTCAGAAAAGCTCATCTTTTTTTCTTAAAAAAAAAAAAAAAAAAGTAGACACACTTTTTTCCCCCTCAGCATTTATCATCTAAATAATAGTCTTGCCAAGATGGCAGCCTCATAATAAACTCTTTTCAGTGGAGTGATGGGTAATGAAGCTTGCTTGTGAAGGCGGCGAAAAATGTTGTCTGGCCAAATGCATGAATATGATGGCTACAGAATCAGTGGACTTTCTCAGTCATCAATCTTTTTAGTAGCCTCTTATACATCTGAATATTTTGATAGATGATCTAATAATTGAGTTATCTATCTTTCTAACTATCAGAGTTGCATAAAAATTATTCTCACATGCTACTGAATATTAAATATATTAGCCATCCAGTAAATTTTTCATAAAAGGGCCAAAAGGTGAAAGATTTTTGTTATTCTATAAATACTTCTTAATATATTGAGTGTTAAGCCCTCTGAAATACCCAGCTCTTACCTCTCTCTGTGAGAAGCAGGTGTATGTTTTAAACAGAGGACATACCTATTATAAGTAGGGCATATAATAGTTACTATGGCAAGTGAAAAGCAGATTCTGGTAAATGTATAGGTACAGCTCAGTAATGTAAAATGGAAAGCACTTGCTGGTCTAACACCAGTGACACATTTAATGTGACACAAATTTTCCATACAAGAAACACAGATACTATAGGTGCTAAGAGTGATCATATGATTTTGATGTACCTATCATTTTGAGAGGAAGACGATCCTACCAAAAGGGAAAACAAAGTTACTGAAGTGTTTGTACAAGTAGTTCTTTCCTTTCGTATGGCTTTATATATTGTACTAAGAAAAAAGTATTTGGGGAGTTAGTTTTGTTGTCATACATCACTCTATTAAAGCTTGTCAACAACAAGTGTGCTTCACTGGGATTGAAAAAGTGGCAAGGAAAATTGGCAGGAAACAGTTCACTTACAAGTGGGCTTTCCCCAACCCCCAACCCTCCACAGTTCTTCAGGGTGACCTTGCAGTGATGACTTCCCAGTAACCAACATTAAAATCGTTCTGCCCTGGAAAAGCAGGCATTTGTTTGCAGGTCTGAAGGGTTACCAGTCCTGTGCATCTTGAAAGGCACTCAAATGAGCAGGGCCTTGTAAATTGGATTTCTATTAGCTAGCCCTGATGATAGCTCTTCATCAGTGGAATGGAGGTAGTGCTATCAATAGCTCCAGCTCTAAATACCTTTGCTTTTTTTGTTTTTTTAATGCCACCCTTATTTTTTGGTCTCTCTCATCCCAAATGGTGATGAATGCTAAAAATCATCAGAATGAATTATCTTTAAGGTTTTAAATAAACCTTAAAATATGGACAATTATTTTTAAATGATTTTCAACTTGAAAAGCATTTGGAGTGAAAATCAGCGACACAATGGCCAAAAACAAATATGGTAAAAATGTCTTAGACCTTGTTCTCTGATTAATTCCTAACATTGATTTCAGCTCACATGGTGTTATTTATAAAAGTTTGAGATGATAACTTTTTTTCTCTTCATATTCTGGATTGCAAGTAATAATTGAGAAGGGTAGTACCAGTTGTGGATATCTCTCTATGGGTTACATCTGAGGAACTGTTACTCTCTGGTAGCTGAATCTTTTCTTGGTTTCTAGAATTTTTGCTTCTATAATTTGTGGTTGGAAAAAGCTGATATTAATGTTATTGTAAGAGCTATAGCTGAGAATTTTAAACACTTAGATATCTATCTAAAATTATACATTTAAAACCATTTGAAATGTCCATATTGGGGAGGTTTCGGGGGAGGGAATAGTCTTTTCTTAATCAAAGTAGCAAACATCTGTGTTCTTTCTAGCCTGTCTTTTGATTAGCATGGCCTCATCCATCACTGGTCTTTGATATGAACACCAAGAAGTCATGTCCTTTTGTTTTAAATGATAAATATGCCTTTGTCATGAATACTCATAGGCAACCCAGGATTTACATCTGAATTGTCAAAGTGTAACTGGCCAGCTCCTGTGATGAGTGACATTATTAGTGAAATAAAGAAGTTTTTAATTTGTCATAGATAGGCCTTAGATGGTGACATTATGAGACTATGTGGGTTGTGATGCTAGAAAAAGTTGTCCTTCCCCCACTATTTTTCTAAGATTTGTCATTTATCAACAAGGGGCATTCTGCCACAGGAGGTTCTCTGTGAATATTTTTACTTTAGTGCCGTTAGTCTGTCTCTTTGGGTTTTATTATTTAGGCTTGATGGCTGGTAGTTCTTATCAAAACTAATGCTATTTGAAGTAGCAGGCTTCTGGTGGTCAAACAACCAAAATCGAGATTTGTTCTGTCTGACTATTATTATGGAAGACAGTTCTCCCTTAAACTTTAGCTTTATTTCAAGGTCTGTGTCAATTATATTTTCTAAATAAGTTGATTTGATATCTTTGTCTTCACAAACCCACATCTACTCACATGTGTTTATGTATGTGCTATTTATATAAATACATTGACCTACATGTATCTACCTATACAATTTCACATTAATTATCAAAACCTTCAGACTTTCAAGTTTAACTGTTGAATTTGACTCATCCACTAAGAAATTAGGACCATTAAAATTAAAAATATTTTGAAAATATCAATCTTCTCTTGTCTGCAATATAAATGAAGATTGTGGCTTGCATATATTTGCCTTATTTATTTCTACACTATTAAGAGATCAATATTTTGATTATTTTAAAGTTTTATCCTGTGATAAATGTTTAGAATGTTTCCTGTTAGTAATATGTAGTTTATTCTAATTTTATGTATATAAAGTATTCTACGAAGATTCAGAATATTAACAATTAGTAACTTCCACAGAAATTGCATTACCTTTTACATGCTTTGTTTTTATAATTTCAACACAACTATTTTAAAAGAAATCAGAGTAAGAATTTTCATTTTCTCTTTTTTTAACTCGATTGGTTGAATTAAGCAAAACAACCTTTAATTTACAATGTTGGGAATTTACCTGAAAGTTAAGCTATATATTTTAGTTTCAATATCTTTTCATAAAAATCACAAAAATGGTTTCATCATTATAAAAGCCTCCCTCAAATTATATTTTGTTTGGGGTCATATTCCTTACCCCACAAATGTATTAATCTTGGATTTCTGTTTAGCATTTTTTGAACAATATTTCTTGATTGCCAAAAACATTACTTTAAGGCAAAAAATTATATTTGATTAGAAATTAACCCCTGTCATCCAGTCTTTTTCTTTCTAATTCTTTTGTAATTTCTTAGTATGATTTCCTAGATCACATGCTTCATGGAAAATGAAGTCTTGTTCATATTTATTTCCCAAGAAAAAACAAATGCCTAGCAACTCTAAAACCCAACCCCTTACATTAATGGAGATTTTTGTACTGTAATGTAAGTGTCTGAGTTTTTGAGACCCTAAGGCTTTTCCCCCAACTTGAAGACAATGATGCCAGTGAGCTTCTGTCCAGAGTTAATCAGCTGCAGAATTTGTAAACTGCACATGTGTCAAAGTTGAAAATGTTAGCACTCTAATAGAAGCTTGAAAAGGTTAGATCTGATAAAAGCCGTCAGCAGTTAAAGAAAGTGATTTATGGGAATGTAATGACACAAAATGCCTCATTTATCACTCATATATAGATAGGTTAAGGTTCCTGTGTCATACTTTTAAAAACTTGACCACTTCGAATTGTCAAAATAGGTACTTAATTGCCCTTCATCCTTTTCATTTTGAATTTATTTCATTTAAGATTGGTAATTTCATCTACGATTACTTTACCATCGTTCACTTCATATGGTTCCGTTTAAAGTCATTCATATTTTGGATTTTCAAGAACTGTGTCACTGATCTTTTTGAAGTTTTATTAGCTAAAGCTGTGGCAAAGAAATACTAAGCCAATCTTACCATGCTAATTTACATTTTTATTTAACACAAATACCATGAAGATATGTTAAAGTTTCATTTTCTCTTTTCCTAACACAGCATTTTATAATCTTCTACATTTTCTATGTATCTATCTTTAAAAGTGCATGGCAAGATGTTTTAAAAGACAGAGCCATCAACTAGTTTACCATCCAAATAGCTCAACTTAATATTTAAGCTCCACACAAATTAAATTTAATGAAAACCCACCTGTCTGATTAAATGATCCTTAAAAAAAAGGATAAAAACAAAAGTTAAGAGACATGCCAAATTGTATTTCTTCCCCAGAATGATTAAAAAACAACCCTCAATTATTTCTTTATACATTCTAAAAAAGGTATTTATAAACTTGGAATTGCTAAACATTTATTGGCTTATCTCATGTTATTTAGTTTATGCATATTTAATACTAATTAAATAAAAACTATTTAACAAATGGCAATATATCAAAGTAATATTGTAAAACACAAAGTTGTATGAATGATTATTACAATTTTAGACTCTTTAACATGAAGGGTAGATTTGTTTAAGGGCTTCTTGGAAATTATTCAGATCATTAAGTAGGCAGAAGTGTCTCAGGGTTTCCCTTTGCCTCCCTGTAGCCAAAAAATAAATTTGAAAATTTTGGCAGTTTTCAGTTTGTCAGCCAGTATTGCACTTTTTTCAACAGTGACATTCCAAGTTCAATTTAAAAAGAAGTCAGAGCAGTTTCTTCAATGAAACAAAGGCATGAAAATTAACAGGGGAAGGAAGGAAAGAAACTTAAGATTGAGAGACATCATAACCAAATGCATTTGACCTTGTTCCACCTTGATTCCATCAAACTACAAAGAATACATTTTCGAGATAGTCATTGAAAGTTGAATCTGAATCGTTATGAATTATTAACACCCAGAAATTATTGTTAATTTTGTTAGACATGACAATGCCATTGTAGCATTATATATGAAATTATATCAGAAAAATATCCTTTTTTTTTTCCAGAAATATATACAAAAACATGTAGGGGTAGAGTGACTTGGTGCCTAGGATTTCCTTTAAATATTTCAGAAAAATAAATACATAAGTTGAGAGAGAGATATTTAAATGGAGATATATTATCTGCAAGATGGATGAGGTGTCTGTGCTTTATATACATTTAAAAATTTTTTCAAAAACAAAGTCAGGAATTATCCAAAAGTATTATTTTTAATATAAAATTATAACATCTTATATTTTCTAATATTTTCTTACTGCCAATCTAAGTTTTAAAATCCTAAGGTATAATCTAAAAATGTTTTTTAAAAAATCTACAAAGTTTACGCAAAAAATCATCTAATTACTACTAAATTCAATTACAATATTTTAACCCAGTAGCAAATCCAGTATCTTCATATATAGGAAATAGCTAAAAAATTGTAAACATTTATTCAAAATATGACAGAAATCTATTAGCATACTTCTTTGTGCTCTGAAAAATGTTTAACCTCCTAAATAGCAGCACAAATCATTTTTTATTTAAAATGATTGTTGATGTGTTATATAATTTCAGTCTTATATTCCTGGCAAATAAATTTTTAAAAGTTTATAAATCTTATATTTTAAGCTTTGTTCTTTAATCATTGTTTTCAAAAGCATTTTCTTGAGTTACAGATATAGTTTTCCAACTTAAGGAATATTAAACTAAATGTATTTTTTTCTAAGTGCATTTTTGTTCAGAAATCTTATGTATATATTTAAATCAAAATCTTAATTATTGTGTCATTTTATAATAAAAACCTGCATTTACTTGGCTCTTTAAACACATTTCCAGCATTTTTATCTTTAAGCAACAACAAAAAAATCTGAAAATCTCAGACTCTCAAAATATACATTGATTGGAGAAAATGTATTTCTAATATGAATTTGTCATTTCCCTGATTTGTATTAAAGGATAGCTAACCAAATTTTTTTTGTGGATCATTTACATATATTAAGGCAACACCAGAACACCCACTTCAGTTTAACCTTCCAGAGATTAATCATTTTATTTGAAAGAGTTTTGTTATTTTTTCAAATCCATGATTAGGAAAAATTCATATTATATGTGTTTGTATAATCATAGGAGTCAAAATTGCCTTGATCTATGAATCTCAGTTTGCTCTTGTAACGAGTATGAGGAGATGTATTAAAATGCCTTAATTACGGAGCCAGAAAAAGAGAAAGCGTAGTCTTTTCGTATATGATCTTTCAATTGTTCACCAAAGGATAAAGAAAGCATTCAAGCGTGGTTTCAAGAACTGTCAGCAATAAGAAAATGCAAGATACTTTGTAGGGCCTTAAAGACCTTTCTGGGAAATAGATTTAATTAAAAAGTAAAACAGACTTTTCATTTCAAAGAAATCTTTTAAACGTTATAAAATTTTGTAATGTTAATATATTAATAAGGGTATTATCTTCTTATCCCAGATGAGAAAAAGTCATCCATGAAGCTACTGTATTTGATTCACACAACAGTGGATCTTATAAATATTTTTCTTTAGGTTTGATTTAAGAATGAGAGTTATAATGCATTCAAGTATATAACAATTTTAAAAGGCCTTCTCTTTCTGATTCATATACGCTGATTCAATCTCACCTATAAAGTTGGAACATCTGTAGTAGTCTTCCCACTACTAAAAGAGTTTTTTTACCCAAATTAAAGTTTTAAATTATCAGAAAAATCAATGTATACACTGTTTCTTTCAATTAACATGTTCATATATACGTTGTTCCCCCTTAGAGCAACACTAATATTCCATAGTCAGGTATGAGAATTCCAGAGGAACTTTGCTCCTCCCTTAGTTACTTTAACTTTCATAGTTTTTTTTAAAAAAAAATAAATAAATAAAGCTCGTTTATTTTCCACCGAGTTCAATCAGAAAGCCTAATTAATTGTATGTCTCTAAGTTGCATTGAACTAGAGAAGGTTAACCTGACTATGTGATAAGTAGCTGTTTATAAATAACTCAAAGCTTCCATCTTCACTTCAGCTGCTCTGCCAGGGTGCTGGTTTGGGGAGCCACTCTGCCCCTATCCAAGCAGGCAAACATCAGTATTTATTGGCTACTTCCAAGCACCAAATATATTCATGCTTAAATTGTCTTTGTTTTAAGACACTTCATTCAAAGACAAATCAATCTCAGAAGAGTTGTGTATTTAAGTAATTACTCTTTCATTGAAAAACGGTTTCTGGGCCAGTGTTGCTATTTTTCCAGCTAGTCAATAATCAATGTATTCACTGTTCAACATAAATAAATAAATAAAGATAAATTTGGCAGGGTATCTAAAGGCCCTATTAAAATCTCCAGTGCCCAGACTTCTATTTAAAAATGACACTAGGGAACAATAGATACATAATACAGGGACTTGTTTCCAGTTTAGCTGCAACAGAGTTGTAACCGCTAAAAATGTCTGCTCTATGTTACCATTAACTTGAGTTTCTCAGCTTAAATTACTGTTCTACAAAAGATACTGCAAATTACTTTGTTCCTAAATAGTCATGCAGTAGATTGAGTAATAGTTGAAGATTTGTTGCATTTTGACTGTAGGAAAAATAATGCCTCTATGTGATAATGAGTATATGATTTGCATGTGTGTTGTATAATTTACAATATACATATGCATTCATCATGTTATTCTTTTCAATATGATGAATTATGTCAGTTTATTGCATATGTCTGCATGTACCTCATCTCTTAATTAAGGCATTAATCACTAAAATTACCAAAGATATGTTGTTTTACTGTACTTTTAAAATTTAACGTTGATCTTTGCATAGTAATACACATATTATTTCTAATTGGTAGACTATACTAAGACATTTTAAGTAAGGATTTCCATATTATGATTCTATCATATCAATTGCTTTAAAAATGCTTAGATTAATATGTACTTACAACATACTTTTTAACCATTTTAAATCATTTTTATTTGAGATTAATTTCATAAATCACTAAAATTACCAAAGACATACATAGTGCATATATATGCATATTATACAATTAATCAAATCTTTAAAATTTGAAGAACTGTATATATAGTCTGATTGTACTTTTAAAATTTAAAGTTGGTCTTTGCATAGTCATACACATTATTTCTAATTGGTAGACTATAAGACGTGTTAAGTGAAGATTCCATGTTATGCTCCTATCATATCAATTTTAGAGATGTTATCTTAATATATACTTGCCACACACTTTAATAATTATGTTCTTTAATAATTGTTTTTTTAATTTGGGATTAATTCTGTTTGAGGTTAATCCCCCAGCACCTAACATTAGTTCATTTACGACGAATAAACATTTGCTAATCATGGTATTCAATCCTTTAGAAATCCATACCCTCAGAAAAGAATTAAAAATTGTGATGCTTTGAGGGAAATATTTGGGAAAAAAGTTACCTGGTCATAGGATTTAGTTGTTCAGAGTTTGGTGTCAAGAAAGAGGCACATGTTGTACCATCCTACCCATTAATCCATTTAATTTTTCTAAGAGAAAAATTTTATTTGGTAATGCCTACAGTTTCTACAACTCTCATCGCCATCTTTTTAGCCCAAGACCATGCTTCATGGCTTCTCTGAGAAGATAGAGGTCCCCCACATAACTTCTTTAAGCCACCCCCATTGCTTTCTCTTATTTTTGCTAATTCTCTCCCTTTGTCAGACTAAAGTGGTTCTGTATGACATTTCTTCCTTTCCTCAGTTTTCCCTTCTTCCCCAGAATTGTGAGGTATGACCTACACTTTGGAAGTCACACTGGACTTACACCCTACAGCTACTGACCTGTTCCTCTTTTCCCTCTGTCGCCCAGCATCTTGATAGTCATTCATACTGGCGGCCTCTGCTTAACCAAAGCACTTGACATTCTCTCATGTTTGTTTCAAAACCGCTTAGGCAGGTATCTATGAAATGTAGCTTTGATACTGAGTTGGCTATGCTCCTGCATCCTGCTCAATTGCATAAACATTCTATAATTTCTGATTGAAAGGCCAAGGAACCTTAAGCCTGCTTACCTGGACCTGCCACTGATGTAGTTCATGGGGTGCTGAGCTATTTCGGGACCAGAAAATAACTGTTCTCCTCATTTTGTCTTTTTTTCCGTGCACACTGCCACTAGATCACTCTTCTGAGGGTGTGGCTCTGCATGACACATTCTGTCTTTGTTTTGCCCATCTCCCTCCCGCTCTGCTCTGCTCTGTGACCTGGGAGTCTGGCCCATATGGGCCACTTCAGCAGCTGCCTGTGCCCTCTGGCTTCGTCTTGGGTTCAGTCAGTGGAAGGCACCGGCAGAAGATCACAGGGTGGGCATTAAGTACCAGGACAGTGTTTGTTCCCCCAGCTACTTTCCTCCTATGAGTGCCCCCGGATTAATTGCATATGTCTACCAAGTCATTCCTGTCAGGGGAACCACTTATTCAGCTGTTCTCTTAGCTTTGGGTGTTCATCACATTCTCTCTGCCATTCAAGCCAATACCATGGCAAGGGCTTCCTGCTGTTGATAGCCTAGAAGCTTTACCCTTCCAAACCACTTCAAAATCCTGGTTAATAATGGTTGTCCATTTCCAGCAGAGGAGAGTCAGGCATCTCGTCTCAAAACACATTTAAGGGCTTACACAATCTGACCCCTTCCTTTCCAGCCACATCCCAAGATGTGGCTCTGTATTTCCTAATTCCAGCCAAACAAACATGCCTCACACACTTTTTAATCACTTATAAATACCTAACACTGCCCTTTTTCATGTTTTTGCTCCTGCATGTTCCAGTGCCTGGATTGTCCCTATTTTTGCCTTTTATATCTGGCCTGCCCTTCTGCCTAAATTATTGAAACAAAGTGATTCCATCTAGGGTCTAACTGTAGCCAACAAGTATTGCATTTGAAGCTAAAATTATGTTAGCAGCATTTGGAAAATATTAACACTGGCATATATGTTGCCAAAATGTGCCACCAACATGTGAAAATGACAAAGAAGTAGATCGGGAGGTTCCACTTTGTATGCCATTGCCCTGGCAGGGACCACATAAAGCACATCAAGAATTATGAGGCTTTTGTGGACACCTGGCTTCTGCTAGCTCCCTTTTCTCTAAGTGTCTCCCATATCCTGTCCCACTAATACTCTGGGTCAGGTAGTTACAATCCAGCTAGTTACTATCCAGTTAATGCCTATCCATCCTTATTAGACAGCCATAGGATCAGACCGATGTGCAGGCCATTGGGCAACCTTGTAGGCTGCTTGTAGGTCAGAGAGCAATAGCTGAATCAGTTGATTGTATCCAAGAATGTAAGGCAAGTTGATCCAAATAAGAAAACTTACATGCAGGAAACTGCCTAGGGCTACTTTGTTTAGAAAAGACTTCAGGGTGTGGGAGATACTTAGTGTGCCCTGGATTGCCACATAAATTCATACTTATTCATAAAGATAATAATATCATCTGAGACTATATCCGTGACCAAAGTTACCAGGTCAATAAACCTAGCGGTTACTGCTCAGAACTCACCTTTACTTGACCTATCAGCAACACTTGACAAAGCTTATTGATGGCGCCTTGAAAATGACATTATTTGGTTTTTAGAGTACCATACCCCCTTGGTTTTCTCTCAGACTTAGTGGCCATTCCCTCTCAGTCTCCACTCATGCTTCCTCCTCTTCTGCTCTCTCTCTCTTTTTAAGAGATGGGGTCTCACTGCATCACCCAGGCTATAGTGGCATGGTCATAGCTCACTGCAGCCTTAAACTCCTGGGCTCAAGTGATCCTCCTGCTAAATGGTCTCTTAATGTTGGAGTGCCCCAGGGCTCAATGTTTGGCTCTTTTCATTATCTATTCTTTTGCTTAGTGATTTCATCTAGTCTCATGGCTTTAAATACCATCCGTGTGCTAATATTTCCCAAAGTTATATGACCATCCTGAACCACTCCCCTGAACATCAGACCCATATGTTCAACTGCCTACTCAATGCCTCTACTTGAATATATGGTACAATCTCAAATTCGACATAGCCAAATCTGAATTCAAATTGTTTATAAAAGTTTTCCCCATCTCTGTTAATGACAACTCTGTCCTTCCATTTACTTTGGTGAAATATCTTGGAGTCATTCTTCTCCCCTTTCCTCACACTCCGCTTCTTGTGGTGGTTTCCTTATGACTCAGAGTATAGCCAAAATCAGCCTTTATGGCCCTGGACAATTCCCCTCTTTCACTGCTGTGACCTCATCTCCTATCATATTTACCCTCATTCACTCTGCACCAGTCACTATGGCCTTTTTGGTGCTCCTCAGACTTGCCTGATGCATTGTTGCCCCAGGCCTTTTGCACTGATTGTTCCTGTTGCATGAAACACTTTGCTCAAGTGTGTACATGACTCAGTGTCAAAAGTCAGATACAACATCACCTTCTCAGAGTTACTCTGACCCTCCCCAACAGTTTCTGTCTTCCATCTTTATGTTATATTTCTCCATAAACTTTTTCATCTTCTAACGTGATCTGTAATGTCTCTCATTTTGTTTGCCCCACTGGAATAAAAGTTCCACAAGGGCAGGGATTTTTGTCTGTTTTGCTTACTGCTGTATCCTTATGACTAGAACAGTGCCTGGCACATAATAGGCTCTTAATAAATATTTGTTGAATAAATGAATGGGCTTATTTTGAACAAGCATAATATATTATATTTTTAAAATATAAATGTCATACACCAATGTTAATGGCACAAATTGTTCATGTTACAGCATTTGGTGTTCCAAAAGTTTCTGACGCTGGGAAGGAATGTTACAGATCTAATGTACATGCCATGAAAATAAACAATCATCAGTTTTTGAATTTCACAGTTTGAAGAAAACCAGACAGGCTGTCCTCACTCTCCCTTACTTGTGTTTTTTTGGGAAGCCCACTGTAGTTTCTAAGAGAAATAGTATCATCTTTAAAAAAATAATTATTAATATTGTTTTATATGTTATTAATAGATTTAGAGATGGTATTACAGTTAATTTATGAAACTCTTTATAAGAAATGCACCCTGTGCATATATTTTAGCCATTACTGGCAAATATTAAACTTCAAAATTAATTATGCAAGTATTCCAAATGTTAGCAAATTTAAAGTAAAGCAAGAGATGGCATCTTGCATCCAACTGGAAATAAGTACATATCCCCCTATTTCCATTTTGATTACTGAAAATTATACAAAACTATTTTATTAAATTTAAAAGATCCACAGCTTGGCCATCTTTGTATATATAGCATCAAAAAAATTGAGAAATTAATATTCTAAATGAAATCTCATACAAAGTCTTATTCTTTTTTTAAACTATTTGACTTTTCATCTAAAATGCCATATTTACTAGATATATCGACATTACTTAGCAAAAGTAACAATTTTAGTTTGTATGGGAAAATGGCTGGCTTGGGTTCAAGTTCACTCAATGCTATTTGCTGAAAATGCTCCCCAAACAAAAGTTGAGTGGTCAAATAATTTTGGAAAATTTTACCTACTGCATTTGAATATTAAAGGCTCTCAGAAGTTCTGTACCAAGGAAACATATTTACCATTGTTTACCCCTACATTTCTTAAAATTATTTGATCATGGATCAATTTTTGTGTCTAATACCTGTGCCCCTTTGGAATACCCTCTTGGAAACTCCTGTGTGGACTACTGCCAGGTAGGAGATGGTACATCAGTGAGGGGATATGAGTGAGGTGGGGGAGCAGGGGGGCGACCACTTCTAGACTATCTGGAAGGAGACATAGTATCCACTTGGGCATCCTAACTAACTATGCATCTCATAATTGACAAGTACAAATGACATTCCCATAGATCAGAGTTCACAAACTGAGATGTATACAGGGACCAGGCAGACAACATAAAGGAGTGGAAACTGGTGACCCTGAGGGCAAGTAGTGCTTCTGCATGGAGCGACCCCTACTCGGTCTCAGCCCATGTGGCCATGGAGATACAGTGGCCCAGGATGGCCAGATCTTCCAGTTCTTCAAACCATGTTGAAAATCAAGATTTTTATGTAGCAAATGGTGGTAATTAATTCTGTTGCTTTAAAACACTGAAATAAAATATATCCCAGAACCACCCCCAGATATGACCTCCCCCTTAAGAAGAATTGATGTAGCAGCGTTAAAAGGAGGGGCATATGGCATAACCTAGAATGCACTCCTGTTGTAGACATGAGACCCTGGTAGAAACAAAATAACTTTACCTTTCATATTTTTGAGACTGGAATATTTCCAAGTAGGTGTAAATCTTTAAGTCTGAACAACTTTAAAGACCAGTTTACTTCATTGTCCTCATCTAGTAATGATAACAACTTAATATTTATAAAGCATGCTGTCAGTTAACAAAGTATCAGAAGTAAAAAACAAAACAATACTCTAGGTATACTAATTTCCTAGGGCTGTCATAACAGAATACCACAGACTGGGTGGCTTAAACAATAGAAATTTATTTTCTCAGTGTTGGAGGCTGGAAATCTGAGATCAAGAAGGGCTGGTTCCTTCTGAGGGTGGTGAGGAGAGGATTTATTTCCAAGCCTCTCTTATCAGCTTGTAGGTAGGTATCTTCACATCATCTTTACTCTGTATGTATCTGTGTCCAAATTTCCTTTTCTTATAAGGACGTTAGTCACTGGATTAGGACTACCTTAATGATCTCATTTTAACTTAATTAACTCTATACAGACATAGTCTCCAAACAGTCGAATTCTGAGGTTGTGGGTATTAGGACTTCAACATACGAAGTTTTGGGGTATACAATTCAGTCCATAACACTAGGAAAGAACTTCTTGGAGTAAAAGAAGGACTCTCTTAGTCGTTTGGGTTTTGTTTTTTTGTTTGTTTTAATACCTGAAAAACAGATATAAAATTTTAACCATAAAATTTTAATACATAAGCCAGGAAAAGTTCTTTCATGAATGGAAAGTAAAAGAGTAGGTGGAACCCAGTGTCCAAAGTTTAATGTATCCAGGTACCTGCAGAAAACAGCATGTGTATTTGAGATACAGGAAAGGAAGGATTGAAATTATGGTTTATTTATTTGGACCACCAGCAAAGACCCAACTAGGTAAGAGCAGTTGGAAGCCAATTTATATCTAATAAATATATAAAATACAGTACAAATGGAATAATATGTAAAATGAGATATGAACACTTACTGTTAACATCAAGACATGTTCTAATGCTGTGGTCCAGTCCCAACCCCCGAGCCAAGGCCCAGTACTGGTCTGTGCCCTGTTAGGAAATGGGCTGGGCATCACTGCCTGAGCTTCGCACTACCCTCCCCACACCCAGGACACCCCACCTCCCCAGCCCAAGTTCGTGGAAAAATTGTCTTCCGTGAAACCGGACCTTGGTGCCAAAAAGGTTGGGGACCACTGTTCTAATGCATAAAAGTTCTTAGTATCTCTAAGCGTATGCCAAATAATTCATTTTTTTATGTTTTGCTTTTGATCATCTTATCTTAATATACAGAAAAACAAAAATCAGTACATTTTTAAGTTTTAATGGCGAAGAAAGGAAGAAGGTAAAAATCAAACAGAATCTTGAATTCAGCACTGATTATGTGACTTAAACTTTTTCAAGTTTCAAGCTTTATTTTCTGAACTGCTTTCTCACAGTTTTCTTCATACCATCATAGATTTCTGGGACCCCAGTGTGCTTGAGCTGAGACCTCCTTTTGGAGTCTTCGTATTGTTTGTTTACCTGTGTGGGATAAGCATGTCCAAGGGCAGACCATTTTCTTTCAAAACTGCAGCTGATTGCTGAAATTCACTGATTCACACATTCATTCATCTATTCATTTAACGCATACTATGTGCTGAGTACAGGGCTAGGCATTAAAGATCAAAGATAAGCATGGCCTCTAACCTCACTAAACTAATAGTCTAGTAAAATAAACAAGAGTAAACAAGGAATTTCAGTACATTAAGTGCAATAACAATTGGCTTAGGTCCTCAGAATGGAAACAACCATTCAAGCCAGAGTGAGTGGGAAAGGGCCACGAGTTGGGTCATAAGAAAAGCATAGACGTTTTCTAAGTAACTAGTTAAAAGGCAGACCAAGTTATATAATGCATACATGAGGAAGCATAAAAACACGTGGTATATTTAGGGAATTGTAAGTACTTTGGAATTTTGAAGTTTAAATTATATGTTAGGACATGGGGAAGAGGAGACTGGAGAAGTAGGAAGAGCCAGGTCATGAAGGGAATTTAGAGAAACCACATGGGCAATGGGGAGCCTTTGAAATATTTTAACTAGGGGAATAGCATGATCATATTTTTATTTTAAAAAGACCCTTTGGGCAGCAATGTGTGGGATGGATTGGAAAGGAAAAACACTGAGGATTAAATTCATTTAAGAAATAAGCAGTAGGCAATCTTAGCAGAGTTGTAGAGGAGAGTGCTTAGCCTAATCATAAACTGCTACCTGGACTAAACACATAAAGATATTCTGTGTTCTGTACCACTTCTTTTCAGTATCGGGTCCCAATCATGCAGCGTTATCTTTTAATCTAATCAAATGTAGCAGCCAAAACTAATCCCTAGCATCAGTGGATGCTGCTGTCGGGGTCCCTGCCACCTCTGATATTTGAAGCCTAGTTATATGGGGTGAGCATTGTATGCACCCTCAGTGTTCTAAGGTTTAAGAGAAACTGTGAGCCCATTGACTTAAAATTTTATTTTTTATTTCTAAAGACATCTCTTCCATTTTTATTTTTTAATAAAAAGTCTCTGAAAAATGTTGATTTTCTAGTTCCTTCAAATTTACCGGACCTTCATGAAATCCAGCACCAGAAGATTGACAGTAGGAACTTTGCAAACTTTTTTTTTCTGTCCTTCCATTTAGTGGGAAAAATCAAAGTCTTCGTCACTCTAATATTTGTAAAAAGGAATTTCACGATGAGGGGATATATCATAAAAAAGAATGCCTACTTTCCTTGAAGGGCTTTTCAAAGCAATATCTGCTTCAGTAGAGACAGCAAGTAGCTACTGAGTACGTCCCCCAGACTTTCTGGACCATACCCACAACCTCTTGGTTATCCTGGTGTCTCCACAGGGGAGCAAATGTCAACCAGCCACATTACCATCCTTTCCACGTTTGTTAAGAAAGCCAGAGGATCATTGGGTCTGAATATCTCCCTAACTGCATCCAAGCATCTAGGTCTCCCTCAGAGTGGGCCAGGATGGTCTGATTACCCTGTGTAACAGTGCCAAATTAATGTAAACTCCTTGAGGGGAAGGGTAATATCACCCCTCATTCAATAGGTACATAGTGAGCACCTACTCTGTTCACCATTCTGGGCACCAGGAATGCAGCAAAATGCAAGACAGATGTGGGCCCTGTCTTTAGGGAGCTTATATTATGATAGGAAGGACAGAAGATAAATTAGTAAATGAGTGAATTCTTTTGTTTTTCTTTGAATCATAATAAAATGATCAGGGAATGTCTTTCTGACCAGCTTTGATAAAATAAATCTCAATGAATTGTTTGAGTTGAATTGCATTTCCCTAAATTGAATTGGATTCCTCTGTACTTCAGACTCAGGCTACAACTTTGACAGTGGCCTTCAAGTGCACTGCCATTTTTTGTAATTTGAGGCATCGTATGTTTTGGCTATAAGACATCTCTGTGGCATGAAGTTTTTCTGGTATATGCCCATTGACCTGAATTCTGCCATGTCTAGCTTCCTACATCCCCAAAGTAGCTGAGTACTTGTACTGTCATTGTTTCCAACTACTTTTGCATAGATCCATAAGCCAGTAAGCAGTAAGGGCAAGTGGTTATGTTCTTATTGTCTGTATACTTCAGAGTATATGTGTGAGCAGATTATGATAAATGGATCTTAATCCCAACCCAGCCAGGACATACATACAGTTTAAACATCAGAGGTTTCTGATGAATTATAATAAAACTAAAGGGAACAAATTGCAGTTTCCCAAGCATTTGTAAAAGCAGTGATTCACTTTCACTATTAAAATATTTATATTAAGTTAAATACCTCATTTGTTATCAGCATAGGACCCTATAAAGATAAGTAAATTTATCATTGTTTTCCATTAAACTCCCACTCTGTGATAAATACCAAACTTATAAAGACATGATGCCAGCCAGAATGAACTTATTGTATCTTCTTTTAAATTTGTTTAACCATTTGTTCAACTTTGGTATGCATGATAGTCTGAATAATCTATTAATAATTCTGACCTCATTGTTATATTAAACAACTATTACTTTCTAAAAATACACATGGTCCACTGGAGAGAGCTCTAAACTATAAGAAGTCTGTGGAACTTTCAAAAACACTCTTATCTTGTTTTACTTCCTCTTCTACTTTATTATTCTATTATTGATACTGATTATATGTGTTTATCAATAATTATGAATGTATCATTTTCACATACTCTTAGTCAGTGTGTGTTAAATGTAGAATTGATTCATACCAGTTAAATCAACTCATTTAAAAATATTACTTACTAAAAATTTTTCAAATCATAGGACATAGAAATGTATACAAACATCCTGTACATTATTACTCCATTGTTGGGCATTTGAGTTCTTAAATGGGTCTTTTAAGTTAATTTTTAATGTACCTATTAAGTCTTCGGAATAAATGAATCCCTGGTATTCTCATGCTTGTTTCTATTTTAAGGACTAAAGATTACTCTGTGTGTGTATGTGTATGTGTATGTGTGTGTGTGTGTGTGTGTGAGAGAGAGAGAGAGAGAGAGAGAGAGATTTTTTATCGAAAAAGCATCATTTTAGGGGAAATATAATTTTCAAAATATAAACTTAGAGAAGTTATAATTATACTGGGTAGTAATTTTGTTGTTTTATAACAGAACTTTTCTCTAAAATATTAATAAAGTTAAAATCATTTTATGGATTTTCTTCTACCATCTTGCCACCTATACCAAATCATGCCATTTGACAGATAGGACTAGAGATTGTGGTCTTTGCATATGAAAAATGTGCTTAAAGATGAAGATTATGTATTTTGAAGTGCACATAAATATTTGGAAATTAAAATAAGAGGCATAATACTTGCCTATAATACAGTCAGGTTCCTAATAGACATATCTTTAAATAGATCTTTAGCCATTTATTCATTTTATTCCATCTCGCAGATAACCATGAGCAAAATTTACTAAGAGCTAACCATGAACCAGGCACCATAGTAGGCCTCCAAATTCAGAGATTCCTCAAAATACAGTTTCTACTCTCAGTGAGCTTGGTCTAATGGAGCATGCAGACCCGCTGTAAACCAGCCATTGTAGCAAATAAACCAACAATTATAACATGCAAAGTGCTGGGACTGAGATTTGTGTGGAGTACATAAGAGTGCAAGTTCAGGAAGCTAATTCAAACAAGCCTCATCTTAGAGCTGAGGGACAGGTGAATAGGGAAGGGTGTTGTGAGCAGGTGGAAGGGCATATGCAGAGGCATTGAAGCCTGAAGAAGGGGACAGTGAGAGCATAGGGAGCAGGAGCCAGATAAAAGCTTGTGCCATCCCATAGACTTGTTACAGTGTCTCTGGAGCAGTACAGATAGGTTTTTTTGAGCAAATTGCTGACCTGATTACATTTGACACTTGGGAATATTACCAAGTTACAGTGTGGAAGACCAATTAGAGGTGTTTGGTTTGTGGGGTTTTGTTTGTTTGGTTTTGGAAGGTTTTTTGTTTGTTTGTATTAGAGAGTGGAAATATAGGAGAGACTGGGGAAGGGCGACCAAATCGAAGGTTATTGCTGAAATTCAAGTGCAAAATAGAGAAGGAACAAAAGTAGTTCAGTGGAAATGGAAAAAAGGAAACATATATGGGACATTAAGGACATGTGTTGTCCTCTTATTTGTTAAATCTGGGTTGGAAAGGAAGGTATTTTTGCTAGGAATAGTTAAATTCACAATATTGAGTACCATTTAAACTATTTGCCTTTTTTAAGTATCTAATTTATTTGCACTGAGACTTGAACGAAGGAATTCTGATTTCTAGTGTGCTGTGTTCTTTTAATACTTCATCTGTATGAAACAGAAACAAAAAGAAAATTATCTGTTACATGCATATCATATAGGTATATGCATATCATACATAAATATATATGTTTACACACACACACACATATACACGCTCAGATACTTTGTGAGTAAAGGAAAACAAAGTTGGAAACATTTTCTACCAGGAATTTTTATGGAATGTATTTTTAACTAACAAAACCATTTTCAAATTGTTGGCAGTTTCTTAGAGTTAGTGCATTTTAAAAAAATGTTAGAACGAGCACATTTCTTCCTCTTAAACAATGAGTGGCAATGTTTGGAAAATGTTTGTTATATTATCTCTCCAAATAAAAGTTGATAGCTCCCATAACACTTGTGACAAACATTTCTGGGTGAGAAAATAATTTGCCTTTCAGGTCATTCCTAAGTAAATTTATTTTTAAAGCATGTATGTGCAGTGACAAGGGTTCACAAAAAAAGAGGCAGCTGTTGCATGTCTTCAGCTGGCCTAGGTTTTTCATTTGCTCCATGCTCTTTTTTATAAGTGTACTTTTCTTGATGTTGTATTTTTCCTCTTACTTTCATTCATAAAGATTGGTATCTCTGTTTCCTTGAAAAGCTGTATGAGTTCAGTCATTAGAATTAAGTGGGGGGGGGGGGTAGAAAAATCACAGACTTGCAGAGTTTTTAGAGCTAGCCAACATCCCTCATAAATATAATCTAATTTTACAAGTGAGGAAACTGAGGCCCAGTGAGATTTAAGTCACTCAGTGTTGAACTCTGTATTCTATGAGTTGAATAAAACCTTTAAAAACAGAAATGAATCAACTGAACATTTATGGTAGGAGTTGTTTTAATTTTATAAATACTTAGTACTGTATAACTGCTCTCTACCATTTTGACAGAGAGAACTCTTTAAATACCAAAACATTTTTCTTAAGAATTAGTAGCAGCCAATTATATTATCAGACCCCAAACCAAGCACATGCTGACCTAATACAAGGCCTGAGGATTTTTCACTCTGAGTCTTGTTCCCTTGCTACTGCATAGTACTGTGCAGTGTCTTAAAATCAGCTAGTGATGATAAAAAAAATTTAACCATGAAGGGGGATAGTCTAGAAATTATCTAATCATTGGTTACAACCCAGGAAGCAGTATAACCCAGTAGAAGAGCACAGATTTGTGGGGAGGGGGATGGCAGGGAGGAGCTAAGTTTGATTCCCATTTGTTCCTTACTGTGTGACCTTGGGCAAATCTCTGGATTTCTCTGATTTTTTTTTAACTCATCATTCCTGTAGGGATTGAATAAGCTCAGATATACGTAGTGCTTGGCATGTAATACACATTTGATAAAAGGAAACTATAAGTACGTAACACAGGGAGTACCCATAAGTAAATCGATGTGCCAAGTCGAAGTAAACAGGTATTACAATGATGTTTCAGTCATTGCTGGGTCTTAGTTTGTTACTTTGTTATAATTCTCTGCTATGGCACAGATGCCTTAGCCCTATTTCTCACTCTCTTCAGTGTGAGACTGTTGAGAATCCGAACACTTCTGGAGGACAGAAGCCAATGACTAATAACATGTCTCCTTGCCCAACCGCCCACACAAAGTTTGCCTCTAGCAGGGGCCTTTTAATTTTCCATTTTCTTTTCTTTGTTTGTTTCTCTTACAACAGCTGCTTCCCTGTTTTTGGACCCACATAGTGAATCGGGGGTTAGTAATTTCATATTATCAGATACTTGATAAATAAGCAGACATTTTTTTCAGTTTTAAATTTAAGTACCAAAAAAAAAAAAAAAAAAAAAACCCCGACAGCCATAAACTAGGAGTACAGTAACCACTTGGGATTATTTCAAAGTAAAAGGCCATTTACTGGATCCATCTGACCTCTGATTTGTGGATCAGTTTTTTAAAAACAGCACCAACCACAGACTTGTAAAGTTTGCAAAAACTGCCGACAGACCCAAATATGTTAAGGGCTGTAATCTCTTAAAAGGAGTTGGCTGATTTTCCTGTTGCCCCTCCTATCAACTTTAACCTCCAACCTTCTCCAGCATGTATCACTACAAATAAAACTGCTGAGGTTTGACAAGAGGATATAAAGTCACTAGGCCATCGCACAGAGATGGCCACATGATTTTCTTCAACCTGAAACGAATGCTCTGCGAGTTGGGCTTTTCAATAGGAAGTTATAAACACTCACTCATATCACTCTAAGTTTTAATAATTACTGTTCCCAAAAAAAATCCCCAGAAATATACATATTAAATGATGTTTGACAACTGGAATTTGGTGGTTTTGTTATTGGTTGTCTTTGACCATTAACTTGGATTTCTGTTCTTAATTTTAATGTATACGATTTCAAGCAGGCAGCATATGATATTGATATAAACATGGCATTTGTATACTGCATTATAAATGAATTTTTAGTTTGTGATTAAGACAAACCAGATGACAAAAAGCAAACAATGGGTTTATGTTGCTCTCCTGACTAAAGAGTAATGCCCAACACTGGACTCACCTGCAGTACCTTTTGTCTTTCAGGAACCTGGGTACATGTGGCTCCTGCAGCACCTAAGCTCACCAGGGTTTCCAAAGTTGCAGTTACTTGTGGATTCTTAAATAAGTCAGCTGTCTGTGGACATTATTCAGCCCACACTAGATCAATGCTATCTTGTGAAGTCTCTGGCACTATTCAGTCTGAACCCAGCTAGCTCTCTGTTACTAGGTCTGAACATTTGGGATCGGGAAGCTATTATATCAGTAATTGAACAGTGGTTCTGGTTTTAAAAACCAAAACCAAAAAAGTAGATCTGTGTGCTTTAGATCCAGCTAAGTAGCTCCCAGACAACCTAGCTCTATCCAAGTGGTCTTTCTTCACTCTGATTTTCTCCTATTGATGTCTTTTCACCAGGCCACTGAGTGAAGGGAGGACAGATGATGTGAGGGAGTAGGGAGTACTGAGAAGTAAGGGGCACTGATGCTGGAGATGGGGACAGGGCACCAATTAGGTCCCCCCTGACCTTTTGGCCACCTCAGCAGAATCCTGCCTTTCAGCACTGCCAGGATCCCTTCTGCAAAAGCACCGTGTTGCCATAATGCAAGTGCATCTGTGTAAAGACCGTCAGACCCAGTCACCTGAGCAATTCAGTTCCTCCTGAGCAGGACCCAGGGCCTAGAAAGGATTTGTGTATTGGTTTGGAGTGGTGGGCTGGGGGTGGGGAGGACAGAAGAGATGGGAGGAAAAAACAAACCAAAACAATAAAAAACTGTGGGTGTGACCTGACATCTTAGAACTCTTAGAAAACTAGATTTTTTATTAATATATGCTCCTTATGGTTAAAAAAAAAAATACTGTTGAGACCATCAGGAACCTCCCTCATTCCTCCCCATTGAACAGTGCAGTTTTATTGTATAAATCCAAATGGTAACTATTAACAGCAGCTGTAGTAATCTATTGCATTTATACAGCTCTTCCACATTCATTATTTTGTTTGAGCCTAATCATTCCTCTAGGAAACTGAAAGCATTTTAATGGATAGGGAAGCAAAGGCTCAGAGAGATAAAGTGACTTATCCAAGATTAATTCATTAGTGTCAGAGCCAGGATTTCGTGTATCATTCAACAAAAGTGTTATTTAGCATTTACGACGTACCAGGCATCCAAGGATGAGCTTGCGTCCCTCCCTCAAGGAGCTCACAGTCTGTGGTGTGGACATGGGGAAGTGGTTCTGTGGTCACTCCATGCAGGAGGTACAGTGGGAGCCCTGAGGCAGTGGCTTGAACTCAGTCTGCAGGAGGCCTATTCTGATCCCCCTGCCCTAGTTCCAAGTAAGGACAGTTTTAAGAATGTTAGCTGTTTGGCCAATTGAAAAATCTCTGCCCGTTTTAACTCACTGAATGGCCAATTCTAAAACTTTTGAAGGCTAACAGCTATACTATAAAAGAGGCTCAACCTTACAACTCAGATGCTGAGAAAGGAGACGAGGACCTATTAAACCAATTAAGAAAAGCCATGGAGACCAGTAGTTGGAGTTCTGGGGCTAGTTGAGTAGACAATTTGAAGTTTAAAAAAAAAAAAAAAAATATATATATATATATATATATATATATATATATAGGTAGGATAAGAAAAGGCATTTGACTTTTTGCTAATATGAAATGCCAAAACCTCCACTTTTACTATTTATATTTTTGTCCTATGACATTACAACGAGTAAATAAACCTGTAAAATTCATGTGGTACTAGATAAGGGAAACCTAGTCTGATTGATTTAGGTATTTTAAACCTTAGATCTACAGTCCTCAGTCCCCAGGGCAGAGGATCGGTACCAGCCCATGGCCTGTTAGGATCCGGGCTGCACAGCAGGAGGTGAGCAGTGGCAGGTGAGCAAGTGAAGCTTCAGCTGTATTTACAGCTGCTCCCCATCAATTGCATCCCCGAATAAGCTCTGCCTCTGGCCAGATCATCAGCAGCATTAGATTCTCATAGGAGCTCAAACCGTATTGTAAACTGCGCATGTGAGGAATCTAGGCTGTGTGCGCCTTATGAGAATCTTGTGCCTGATGAGCTGAGGTGGAGCTGAGGTGGTGATGCTACACTGGGGAGTGACTGCAAATACAGATTATCATTAGCAGAGAGCTTTGACTGCACAATAAATGTAATACGCTTGAATCATCCCCAAACCATTCTCTACCCCTTGTCCATGGAAAAATTGTCTCCCATGCAACCAGTTCCTGGTGCCAAAAAGGTTGGGGACCACTACAGATTAATATACACAAAATGAATATTTTTTCCTGCTTAACCAAGTGTTCTTTGTATTCACATTTACCAAGAACTTCCATTCCTTCTATTTTTATTAATTTATTCATACCACATTAATAGATTTAAAATAGACAGATGTGGTTGAGATTCAGCTTATCTCTTAATGCCATGGGAATACCTGGGTATTCCAGAAAATTATGTTCTTTTAATAGCAGCCAGTGCCATGTAGGTGGAGATTCTAGAGTTAGTTTGACTACCAGCCCTCTCTTCATTGCAGCTGCATGTAGCAATTCAATGTCAGTAGAAAACATTATGTGTGTACAAAATCATGAGTAAAAAGAATGATTTCTCTCCACCCAGAGTGACAACGAAATTTAAAACCCTAACATGAAACTCAGGACAAGAAAAAGAAAGTATTCCTAGTCCAGCGTGAGAATACACGCGAAAGATCTTGTTTCAACCCTCTTCTGTCTTTTCTCACCTTTCAGGCATTGCTAAGCAAGCAATGAAACAAGTATCCCCTGACTAGAAATAGAAGAGAAATAGAATCAAGCAATAGAAAAAATTGAGACTCAGAATGAAAATTTAGAGGAAAAATAAGCTTAGAATTAGTGTCTGGAGCTTCAAACATAAGTGTCTTATTGTAGTAGTGCCTTGGAAATCACTGTTTTCTGGCTTTTTTCTACCCCATTTTTGCTTCAGTTGGAAATGGAGGCTCACACTGTCTTTTGGGTTACTCTTCACTAAATGGGGTTCTGTTACTGGGCCTTCTCATACAGTGATTTCTTGGGGAACAGAGCACCCCTGATTTGCTAAAGATCCCACAGTTTTTGACCTGGGGTTCCAAATTTCATTTCTTATTGCACATTACTTTGCTGACCGATAGGAACGAAAACGTTGTCATGCCAAGTAGGCCCTAGAGGAAGAAGCAGAGATTGGATTATCTCTTCTTTTCCCTTTGTTCTAATTCACCATCTCCTAACAACCCCCACCGTCCCTCATTGGTGTGCAGCTGCAGGGGACTTTCCTTCTCTCCCATCTCACTTCAGGTACCAAGGTGTTATGATCATTTACCTTAAGTGGAGTCCTCCCCCTCTCTTTTTTTGTACACTCATGCTCTGTTTTAGGATCTTCTTTTTTTCTCCCTTTTACCCGGGGTTAATTGGTCTTTCCTGCAAGGAAATCTCCTTATGACTAGTTTTCTGCTTCAGTCAGCTTTCCTAAGGACATGGAAGCTCCTGAGAAGATGGAGAGAAGAGATGCTGTAGGAATCCCCATCTAATGTTGACAATTGTGACATTGCAGGAGGGCTGAGGACTCTAGAGTAGTTTCCCTTGAGACACAGACCCTGCAAGACCCAATTAACTAGCCTGTCTTTTCTCTTACTTCCCTAGCTTATTTAAGCCTGGGGGGCAGAGGGGGATGTTAATTAACAAGAAATCTAAGCAGGGGTAGTCCACGACTTACGATGGTTCCACTTCTGATTTTTCTTCAACTTCAAGATGTTGTGAAAACCACACACATTCAGTAGAAACCATACTTGGAATTTGAATTTTGGTGTTTTCCCGGGCTAGTGATATGCAGTATGATTTTCTCTCCAAATGCTGGACAGTGGCAGCAAGCCACAGGTGCCAGTCAGCCACAGATCATGAGAGTAAACAACCAACACTGTACGGTGTACTGTATTCAGTAAATTACATGAGATATTCCCTTCTATACTATATAATAGGCTTGTGTTAGATGATTTTGCCCAACTGTAGGCTGATGTAAATGTTCTAAGTAGGTTTAGGGTAGACTAGGCTAAATGATGATGCTCAGTAGATTAGGTGGATTAAATGCGTTTTCTACTTATGATATTTTCAACTTACAATGGGTTTATTGGGATGTGACCTCATTTTAAGTTGAGGAACATCCGTATATTACTCTCCACAGTAAGATTTACCTGTGTTTAAATAGCTTAGATTCTGTTACCCATAAATATAGGTCATTAACCTTTTTTGTTATGCAGGATAACTGTCCTAGTGGTGCTAAAGTAATATTAAATATAATGTAATTTACTTAATGACTCAAAAGGTACCTCAAGTTTATCATTCTAGAATTTGCTATATTGGAAGATGGAATAGATGAGGCTGCATCTGTCCACATTGACTTTCAGGTGTTTGGCCTCTTGACTTTCTCCTCCACAAACTGATGAAAGTCGTATGTTTTGAAGCAATTTGTTGAATATTGGTGGTGAGTAGAGGATGAATTTAAGTTAAATATCATATAGCTGGAGCAGGTAGAAGGGGAGTGAATGAAAGCTTCCTCTTTTATGGGCTGCTGAGAGGTGGTAGCTCTTAAAAAGCAGTCTGCTAAGTGATCCCAAGCTAATGCAAATTAACAGTTGTTTTCTTTCAGAACTGTATGACTGAATAAACATTTACCATTTGTTTCATTTCTACTCATCTCTTAAAACAGTTGCTACAGGTCTTAATAGTAAGACTCGAAACATATAATGTATTAGCCTTGGCACATCAAAATATTGTTCATCTTCCAAACTTGAGATATTCCAGTTTGGCTTCTCACTGAGTTTGTAATGTTCTGAGGGTATGTATCTAAAAACACATCTTACTAATCTCCTGGAATTGATTTTTTTTTTTCAAAAAAAGAGTCCCTGTAACTTGTCACTATTCCCAGCTTAAATGTGGTCTGTCAATTGTAAGATTGATGGACATTGTGGTACATTTCAGTCTTAGGAGGGGCCTGAATAAGAAATTTAAACCACGGAGTAAGTAGTATTTTGGAAGAGAGACCTATGATATTCGTGCACAATAATAACGAATTTCAGCCTTAGCTGAGAGAGCAGTGCTTCCTGCTTTCACTGTACAAGCCTTTCACATGATTCAGTGTGATCACCTTTTCTCATAGCACCACTGTGGCAACTGTGAGGGGTAAAGAATTTCAGCAATTGAACAACAGTATCAAATAAATTCATTTTAGGAACTCTCCTTAAAAGTTTATTTCAATCGTTAACATTCCTAGAGCGGGTAGTGTCTGCCAAGTGCTCAGCGCTTAGTTCACAAGCAGCAAATTTAGCATGACAAAGTTGCTTCCATTTTGCAAATGGGAAACCTGGAGCCCCAAATGGAGCCTCACGCAGTAAACTGCAGAATGGAGATGAGATCCTAGAGATACAGTATAAGGGATTATCTGGGATCATGTGGATGGTTTGCAGTTGCCTTTGTATGGCTCCTGGGTTAGATCATTCTTGGCAAGTTTGGTGAATTAGTATCCTATTCCTGAGTCCCATTTCAATACCTAGTTTGGAACTCTTCCACTCCCTGAAAACTTCCATTGAAATTTTTATCAATGGTATTTGCATAGACAAAATGGAATCAAACTATTGACATGTACTTTTTTTTAAAAAAAAGCAAATTTATGTGAATGGTTTGTCAGTAGAGATAATTTAGCCAAAGGCACCTGTCTTCTCTAAGGACTCTGCCTGAAAAGACTTTTAGGGGGAGCTTGTGAATTTTTTGTCCTTAAAATAAAGCTGTTTTTGAGGTATGAGAGAAGCTTAGTTTTTGAAATGGCACAATGAATAACAAAGGCCCCTTTTCACCCCCCAAAAAAAGAACTAAAAAGGACATTTGTTAGATTCTTGGAGAAGAATTATGCTGTTAACATAAAAGTCTAGATTCAAGAAAAGGGAAAATTGGAAGAAGAGGAGAGGTAGGTAACACTAGGGAAATGCTGGCCCCTGTTACCAACTTGTTTCACAAAGATGATTACACTCAAACTTGGATTCAAAACTCAAGAAATCATGTTTATAGTGAATAAAACAGCTGACAGATAAAACTTAGCTGAACATCCTGTCGTTGAGGACAGACATCTGCATGGGGATGCATGTGTTTCTCTCTCCATTCCTTCCTCCTCTCCCCTAGTGGCCCTATAAGTATATTCTGGCAGACAAGTGGCCAATAGCCAGTCTTCATAATGGAGGTCAGGTGATTTGGATTTCTGGATTTTTAGAATAGACAGGGTTTGTCATTGATTTGAGGATGGAAAGTACACTATTTTACCACCCCCTGTCACTTAGTGGATGTGGTTCTTGAGTATGGCCAGAATTGTATGTGTGTTAATGTGTCTTGAGCCCTGACCTATACTGTGGATGAGAAGGCTCTTTAAATATTAAAATGCAGAACAAACAGAATTGCTTATGCAGTAGGAAAGTACACAGTATTCTAAAGTCAGGCCTAATCTTTCTATGGGGGCAGCTATTGTGAATACTACTCTTCTGTCCAAAATAAACCTCTTTTAAAAACTCCCACTTTAACAAAACTACTAAGTTGCTGGTCTCTCTTTAAAAAAAAAAAAATTCAAGTAACAAGAGTATATAACTTCAGAGTTATCAAATCTGTTTATCCGTTTACATGTCAAAGTTTAAGTGCTGTGTTTTGTATATACAGTCATCATGATATTTGAAAAGGCCATAAAGAAAAAGCGATTATATAATTGTTTTTAAGAACTTAGAAGCAAAGAAAAAGACTTTAAGAAACTAGAGAACAGTACTAACAATTACAGCACCTGAAATCAAGCTGTAAAATTCTGTCCTAATTATTGGTGATGATTAATTAAGCATAAAGTTACACGCCTTGAAAGAATTTCGGAATTATTTTTCTTTGATTTTTCTACCAAAAAAGGGGGCCCACCCCATCATTTTCTATTTTAGCAGTTTCCACAACTTAAACATTAAATTCTTATTGTTTGATTTCTGTTATATTAGTAGTGTGTGTTTTGCAATTCTAATCTTCACGTTTTTCTTTCTTTATCACTGAAGTAGGCCTTTTGAAGCTGGGAAATTTTTCATAGCAATATTGACAGTGTTCACATTTGCATGATGACAGCCAAGGAATGGAGCAGTAATTTTTGAAATTGCAGAAGTATTTAGAACACTGATAAAAGCTGAAATATATTTTTGATGGATTGAAGTTAAGCATACATGATTTTTCCTGCTGTCAAAAGGCTCTGAATTTAGTGAATATTTGCCTGCTGTGAGAATGCAAGATTAACATCACAACCATCACCCGGGCACCCAAACCCTGCAATTTAATAGCTTTTTAGGTTCTTTCCTTTTTCTAAACAGCAATTAATCTCATTTTAGTACAATTTTCTCGTTTCTGAAGTCGCTCATTGAATCGCTGTTTTGTTCATATTTGGCTTCAGCTCCTCTGCATAGTCATTAAAGTCCCAATTAATGTCACCTTTAGCTGAAGAGTACTCATTTTTATTGAGAAAATGACAGTTGCTGCCATGAGTAGTGCAGTGTAATATACATTAATTGCCCTGTAACACTGGTAATTACGAGTTTTTCAAGCCTCTCAGTAAACTGTCATGCCTAGACAAGACTGTGCTAAAATAGATTACTCATTAGGGAGACCTGTCCTATTTTCTGGTGGGTTCTTAGTGTTGGTTTAAAAAAAAAAAAAAAAAAAATCTTGAGCTTGAACAAATAGTTGCCAAGAGCAATTTCCTACAACAATATCCTCGTGTTGGGTTTTTCAGCCATCACTTAAGATTGCGGTCAGCAAACAGACAGGGTGCAGTGGACACTACAGATGTTGAATCTTGAGCATTTATTTACGTGGATCATAAGAGCAAACTTAAGGGCGCTTCATTCAGGGTTGAATACAGAGTGTAACTGAAGAGTGCTCCTAGAGGGTGTTGTGTTAAAAACAGGTTCATTCCATGGTAGTTCGAGAATATGTTGGAGAACCAGTATGCCACACTTACCAGGTCTTAATCACCTCTCTACTAAGTCAGGCAAGGAGAAACATTGATGCCTTTATTAAACAAATCCCTATGAATACTGGACTAGATAAATAACTTTGACACTGAACATGGCAAGCTTTGTATATATGGTTTTAAGGTGCAGTTAAAAAAAAAAGAGGAGGGGGGATCCTTAGTTGAAGAGAACTGTAATACTCTGACATGTGAAACTACCATCCCACAATCTTTTTTTAAATATATTGATACTGATTGGTGCATTTGTCAGCAGGATTTTTTTCTTTTCCCAAATCATGTTCCTAATTTTGGAGTCAATATAATTTTTCTACTTCCCATTTCTATCATACTTCATATGTTAGTGTTTTAACACAAAATAGTGAACTTTAAAGCCCATAGTTGCTCAGAACTGACAAAAAGCAAACGTTTGTTGTATCCTTGCCTAAAGCAGGTGTTATAACAATCTGCTCTTTCCCTCTCTTTCTAAATGAATTTTGTCACAGCCTTTCAAATTTCCTTGTGGTGATGAGCTAATGAAAGTAGATAGTACAATTTGTGCTGACCAGGTAGCAAGTGCCAGCTCACAGCTGAGGATCCTTTAAAAAAAATAAATAAAATATAGCATCATATCACTGATTTACCCATTACACAGCATTAATAGTGAGAGACCTTGGTGTGTTTATCTGTTTGTATTGGTGTGCATTTATCGAATTGTTTATGACAAGACTAATTGGGGTAATTGTAGACACTGAAATTACCTGTCAGCTATATGTAACCACACTCCTTTTCTTTCTGACAAATGATGACAACTGAGGGACCCCGTAGCATTACTCATGATGGCTTTTCGAGTGGTAATAAGGACAATAGGGGCCTTGGCTAATTTGACATGGACAGCCTTCACAACAAGAAGCCAGCTAAATGACTTGTCAGGAGGGGAGAGAAGTCAGAAAAGTAATGGAGTCCCCCATGGCGCTCTGACAGGGAGATGAGGCAATTTCAACGGAAAGTGAAAAGGCTTCAGTTTGTCAAGTATTTAGAACAATCAGAGAACAGCTAGAGGCTGGAACCTGACAATAAATTTGCGAACCATGGTAGCAGTTTCATATAGGTCAGTTACTTCATAATGGCTGTGCAGTACTCAGAGGGTTCTGTTCTCATCACATACTTCACATCTACCCATCCGAGCCTTGTCACCTCAAATTTGTGCTCTGTTTTACACGGTGGGAATAATGGTTAAGGTTATGGAGGCCCAGGAATGGAAAGATGGTGTGAGTTGCAGTCGCCATAGCATGTTGAAGAATAAACAAAAATCTAGTCACATAATACTATGACAGCATCTCTTATAGCAGGATGATGTTAATTCTGGATGGTGGTGAGCTATAGCCACTTAGGTTGAGCCCTAGCCAGCTCCTTTCTCTCTTGCAATTGGTCAGATACAAAATACAGGAGTCCTCCCCGACCCCCGCCAACAAGGTTTTGCTTTCTGAGGTTTTGGTTACCCATGGGCAACTGTGATCTGAAAATATTAAATGGAAAATTCCAGAAATACACAATTCATAAGTTTTAAATTGCACGCTGTTCTCACCCTGGCCTGCTCCCTCCTGCCTGGGATGTGAATCGTCCCTTTGTCCAGCATATCTGTGCTGTCTGTGCTACCCACCTGTTAGTCATCCGCACTGTCTGCTCCTGACACCCAACCATCGTCATCATTGTGGCTCAGAGATCCAGGATCACCCCAAGCAAATGATCCTCCTTCTGACGTATTGTCAGAGATGAACAGTAGCCTAAGTCTACATCAACAACGTTTACGTCACTCTGTCTCATCACGTAGGCATTTTACCATCTCACGTCATCACAAGAAGGGTGAGTACAGTATGATACCTAGAGCGAGAGACCACATTCACATAACTTTTACTACAGCATATTGTTATAATTGTTCTATTTTATATAGTTAATTTCTTGCTATGCCTAATTTTATAATTTAAAGTTTATCATAGGTATGTATGTATAGGGAAGAACACAGTATACCATATGTACAGTTCACTACTATTTGACGTGGTTTCAGGCATCCGCTGGGGGTCTTGGAATGTCTCCTCATGGATAAGGCAGACTGCTGTACAATACTACTTACTATTCATAGGCTACAACTTCTAACGGAACCTTTTCTCTACTTGTATCAACCAATGTAATATTAATCTCATAGCCAGCTAGAAAACTGGTGCACAGAAATTAAAACTGCCCCTCGCCCCCACACTCTGCAGCTCCAAAGCTGTAAGTAGCTTCTGACCCTGGCATGTAACATGTGGCCAAAATGTTAAACAGTGTAGTGGTATTTCAAGCGGTTATATTGTCCTGATTTTCTGGTTTTGTTTTATTAGAAACAATCTCTTCATTGTACAAAAGCAGGTTTCAAAACCAGATGAGGCTCTTGCCTCTCTGTGCCTCAGTTTCCTCTTTCATAAGGTGAGGAAAGATGAATTGATCAAATTTATGCAAAAACTGATTGCATAATCTGGATGCACATACAGGTTAGAATATTTTTATACAATTTGATATACATACAGTTTGTATGCACTTGCAACAGCTGTTGTTTCCCTCCCCACATCCTTATAAAGCAAACGATACCCTTAACAAAGGAATATATCACCTTTGTGTTTAATAGAATTTTTCTTGGGAAGATTTTAGAGCATTTAAGCTACAGAATCTTTTTAATGTCGTCTGAAGAAGAAAGTATGTATTCAGTACACTTATTTATACCACCTTATTTGTACGTTTTGACCTTCATATGGAAACAGCTTCCTTTCTGAACAGGTTCCTTTGATAGATATATCTGTTAAATTTCTCAATATAACTTAAAACATAGGTTTGCAGTTAAACCTAACTAAATAGGTTACCTAATGCCCCTAACCAACAGCTCAGAAGGGTTAGAAACCCAACCAGAGAAAATATTCAGGAGATGGTTTCTAGTTTTGTCTTTCTTTGGGGGTGAGAGAGGACAGGGTGAGCTCTCCTTATGCCCAGTAAAAGCAACTGCCCACAGGTCCACCTCATTGGAGTGAGTTTTGAGTTGCCTGAGGGTTCTCAGTGCTTGTTCAGTGCTTCCTTTGGGAGGAGAATAAGCATTGCACCACACAAGACCCCGTGAGGAGCACAGGACCCCAGCCGTGGGCTTAGGGACATCAGGAGCAAAGAGGGGCCCCAGAAGGAGGGAGATGGCAGGTACCTCTTACCCTCTCTGCCTGTGCTCCCAAGTGCACAAAGGAGAATGTGGTTTAAAAGGCCCCGGGCCATGGCCTGCAGCTGTGTCCCCTTTGCCTGAAAATTCAGCCTGTTCACAGGAATTCTTTGTGCATCCCTGGGTCTTACAGGTCCGTATCTGGGCTGAGACTTTCCCCACATCAGCCCTACATAACATTTCTTTATGTTCCCCACAAACGTTTGCTCAGCTAAATATTTTTTTTTCTCTTATGGAAGAAAGTTTTTTATTTCTAAAAAAAAAAAATCGATTATTTAAAATAAATTGTGCTTCTCTTTTTATAATAATACATGTTTAATTCTAAAAGACTAAAATCTCCACATAAACAAAAATAACATAAAAGTCATGATCCCAATTCATATACCTTATCGATATTAATATTTTTAACAAAAAAGTAAAAAATGCGCTCAGACTGTATACCCTTATGTATATTCATCCCCTCAGAGGATATTGAGATTGTTTTTCATGTCTATAAAATTTAGCTATGTTACCCTTTGTAATAGGTCCCTAATGCTTGCGTTCTATGGAAATACGATTTATTTAATCTGTTTCCTGTAATGGATATTTAAGAGGTCAACATAAATAACACTCTGATGAATATCCTCAATGTTGGGATGAAATGAATTAAGTTATAGAAAGCACAGTAGCCTCAGTCAACATTTTCATTTTTTTCTGTCTTGTGAAATCTGCTGTGTTATCAATGGATAAAGCTGTGGCACCTGTATTTTCTGTACCATAAAGTGACTTTTTGTGATAATACTTTTTTTCTTTTAATGTTCAATTAAAAGAACTGTTTCATGATGAAAAAATTCATTTATACAATTGTCTACTAGCATATAAACCAATGTAAAGGTAGCTTGTACACATGCATTTATTTTCTACCATCTAGTCTTCAGAACTTCTGATTCGTCTCTAAAGTTCATTTACAGGCAACGAAAAGGTTATATGTTGCACTGTAAAATTTTGCATTTATGTATTACATAGAATTTTTAAGTTTTTATTCATTTCCCAAGTCCACCCCCACCTGAGGCCTCCATGAGCATCCAGAATAAGCTTTTCATTCTGTGAAGGAAATAACGAGCACCTAATAAATATTAGCTGTTGTTATTATTAACACTTCATTAAATCATTTTTCATGTCCATAAATATTTCTTTAGGATAATATCCAAATAGTAAACTTTCCAAATCAAAGGGATCACAGACTTTTAAGTCTATTGATACTTATTACTTAACTGTCTGTCACAGAATGGTTGTAGCAATTTCTTCTTCCACAAGTAGTATATGAGTATGCCCATTTCTCAGCACCCTGGCCCAAGTCAGATCTCATCACTTTATAGGGAGCTTTTATGCTCTCATTTTTATCTACTTGCCTTCCCCTTGTTTTTTTTTTTTTTCAGTGTGCTTGCATTTTACTTTGTGACTCCTTGCCACTAGTCATTTTATCAGATGTGCCTTCACCAGGCATATCTAACAGCTAAGAGGCTTATAATTGGAAAGTTGTGTGGTATTGTACTTTCCATCTACGTTTATAATTCCAGATCTATCTGACTCTCGAGCTCTGGCATAGGGCATACTTCTCTCCTCTCAGGACACTGGATATTTCAGATTATTCCAGTGGTCTCCTGCCCACTTTCCTGTGCCTTTGTTATAGCTGTTATTATAGATTGTTTCAGTCGTGCATATAGTTGCTTCATTGCTAGTAACTGGCTTAATGTTGTCACAGACCTTATTGGCTCTTCTTACCTCAGATTTACATATAGCATCCCAGGGCTTTCTTTAGGGCATTTATCATTTTTCCTCCAAATGATCTGGTGACAGTGTACAGCTATTCAAGTTTTCATCAGCCAGCAGATGATATGGTCTTTCTTCTTTGCTGCCACAAGCCAGAAAAGGGAGGAAATCAAGGGAAATGCTTTCATTACTACACTTCAAGGAGGCTCTGTCATGGAGTCAGGGAGGGGGAGTCTTCCTGAAGTTCCACCGCACTGACACTGCAAGATGTTCTTGTGGGCAGCCCCATCCCTTTGTGACACCTGGGACAAAAGCACTTCATCGTCTTGCTTGCCAGTGTTCCTTTCAGCAGCTAGCGAGGCATCTTCTGAAGCCAGTTGCCTTTCCTGTTTACTTCTTACTCTAGGAAAAAAATCTGAGCAATTTTTTAGGACATTAACTATATTACTGTTGTACTGATATGCAAGATTTTGTTACAGTTTCTTGAAGAGGCCCATTATTTTCATTTGGAAAAGGAAAAAATAAAAGGAAGATTGCTACCAATTGCAAATAAGTGACACTCATAAATTTTATGGATCCGATAGCACTCATGAATGTGGAGATCCTTAGATACTGAAATGGTGTTATAAACTGTGTTAAGTTCATGGGCTAGCCCCGGAAGTCTATTGCCGCCAGAATGTGGCAGTTCGAGAATATCAATAGAACCAACCTGAGTTTCCTATCTCATATCTATCTAAAGAGTACATTAAATTGTCCAGACTCTTTAAATGAAAGGATTTGAAAGTTTAGGATTCACTGGATAAGCTGTGCTGGATAGGAAGGCTGCCTTTGTGGGAAGCACCCTTAACCTGCTCATGCCTTTTCCCTTCTTTGTTTCCTCCATTTTTAAACTCTCCTGTTCTTTAAACTTGAACTTTTTTCTTTTGTAACAAATAGGCACTTTCTTGGTAAGGGATCCCTGGGAAAAGCTTCTTCCTGAGACAATGATCTTTTTGGTTACAACAGCATCCCTAAAGTAGTTAAGGCCTATAAGATTTCTTTATAAAGATGGCTATTATGTCTTGATTTACCCCAGAAGTAAGTTTTTACATAAGCGATTTATAGATGACTTTTGCTTAGGCACCCCACCCCATAACTGCTGGCCATGCTTGGTAAGAGTCAAGATCACACCCCCATACATTCATAAAATAAGAGGATTTGCTAGGACAGCTGTACTATTCTTGAATCTGATGAAAGCTTAGGGCCTCCTGGGACTGGACAACATAAGATCCAGTTTCTCTAGGGACCCTCACAATGTTAAAACACCACATCCCCACTTCTCTGACATCAGTGTGCACTATACCCTCCTTGTCATGGTGAGAAACCACACACTTAACATCCCTTTGGGCCAGGGAGCCTCCCTTTCTTTTCACATTGGTTTTAAGGAGCTTGGGAGGTGGCATCAAGGCTTGCTGGGGTTCTCTTCTACCTTGTAAGTCTGCGTTCTCTGCATAAAATTCAGCTTAACTTCAGGCAAAGAATGAACTTCTGGCTCTACCCAAGATCAGCCTATCCTTTAATTGTTATAGATACTCCTTATGGCAGCTGTGGCTTTTAGGTAGCAAATAATAACCAGAGAGAGATGGCAGCAAAGGCTGTATATACACATGAAATGTGTATATTCAAGGACAGCCTGTATAGGTCTGGTGACTTTCTGTATCCGTACCCACAAGTTCAAAAAATCATTTCAATAAATCAACCCTTTTATTTACACTTCAAACAAAAAAAGGTTGGCCTGATGGTCTTGCAAAGAATTTATAACTAAGACTCCAAAGGCAAATACAGCAACAACAAAAATAAACAGATGGGACTTAATTAAATTTAAAAGTTTCTACACAGCAAAGGAAATAATCAACAGAGTAAATAGACAACCTACAGAATGGGAAAAAATATTCCCAAACTCTAACTCCAACAAAGGGCTAATATCTAGAATCTATAAAGCACTCAAACAAATCAGCAAGAAAAAAACAAATAACCCCATTAAAAAGTGGGCAAAAAACATGAACAGAGTCTTTTCAAAAGAAGATATACAAATTACCAACAGACATTTGAAAAGAAGTTCAACATCAATAAACATCAGAGAAATGCAAATTAAAACCACAATGAGATACCACCTTACCCAGTCAGAATGCCCATTATTAAAAAATAAAAAAACAATAGATGCTGGCATGGATGTGGTGAAAAAGGAATGTTTATACTCTGTAAATTAGTACAACCTCTATGGAAAACAGTGTGGAAATTCCTCAAAAAACTGAAAGTAGACCTACCATTCAATCCAGTAATCCCACTACTGGATATCTACCCAAAGGAAAAGAAGTCATCATCTCAAAAATATTTATTGCAGCACAATTCACAATTGCAAAGATGCAGAATCAACCTAAGTGCCCATCAATTGATGAGTGGATAAAATGTGGTATATATGTAATATAGGCTACTACTCAGTTATAAAAAGGAATGAAGTAATGTCATTTGCAGCAACTTGGATGGAACTGGAGAACATTATCTTAAGTAAAGTATCTCAGGAATTGAAACACAAACACCACATGTTCTCACTAATAAGTTGGAGCTAAACAGTGGATACACAAGGTCATACACAGGACATTGGAAACTCAGAAGGGGGGAGGAGGGAAGTGGGTGGGGGATAAAAACTTATCTATCAGGTACAATGTACGCTATTCTGGTGATAGGTACACTAAAAGCCCTGACTTCAGCATTATACAATTCATCCATGTAACAAGAATACTTGTACCCCGTAATATTTTCAAATAAAAATTATAGGAAAAAGGTCAGGGGTGCAGGAGGAAATCAGTTTAAACACTCAGAGTGAAATGTCTGTTGTGTAAGTTTTACTTGATATGATCAGTTAGTAAAGCCAACAAGCCAATCCAGAAGTCTGATGTGGACTGAGCCCCAACCAGCAATTTTATTTTCTTTCTGTGATTTTTTTTTTCATTCTGAATTTTGCTCTGTTATAAATGCATAAAGGCATAGCACCTGTATTTTCTGCACCATGATGTGACTTTTAGTGATAATTCTGTTTTTTTTCCTTTTAATATTCAGTTAAAAGAACTGTTTTCATGATGCCAAAAGACTCATTTATCCAGTTGTCTAGTAACATATAAACCAACATAAACAAAGATAGCTTGTACATATGCATTTGTTTTCTACCATCTAGTCTTCAGAGCTTTTGATTCAGTTTTTAAAGGTATTTAATAGGCAAGAAAAAGTAATGGATTGTGCTGTAAAAATTATGCATTGATCTGTCACATAGAATCTTTGTGCTTATTTATTCCCCACCCCCATCCCTATCTGAAGCTTTAACTGGCATCCAGAACAAGCTTTTCCTTCTGTGAAGTGTTCATCCTTATTAAATCTAGCCCAACACCCTAGATATCTGTAACATAAACTGCTAGCTGTCCCCTGGTATCTGTTCTTCCCTTCTTACTTTCATAAATCAATGCCCAGTTTTAGCTGGGTATATAGTCAACCAAAATAAAAACCCCAGCTCCCCTTGCAGCAAGATATACGCATGCAGCTACTTTCTGGCCAGTGGAGCATACATAAGCAGAAATGTCCCATGCAACTCTTGAGAAATGCCCTTAAACAAGGGAGACAAACCCTTCTTTACCACTTCTTGCTGACAAGAATGTGGGCCTGGTGGTGGTGCCCAGGTAGCCATCTCGAGCCAGGAGAGGAAACTATTGATACACGCTGAAGATGGCAAAGCAACAAGGTAGTAAGAATCTGAGTTCCTGCTGACTATGCACCCACCATGCCAGCCTAGAACTGCTTTCCTTTGAGCTTAATTTTCATGAGGGAGAAATAGACTTCTTTCTTATTTAAGCCACCACTATTATGATTTTTCTTTCACTTGGAGCAGAGTTTAATTCTAACCAAAACAGTAGGTGAGATGTGCAGCAGAGAAACAGATCTATATCGAGACAATTCATGTCAAAAAATAGTATCAAAGCAAAAGCTCGAATACAAGAATTCTAATCTGGAGCCAGTGTTTTTCCCGTATCTTGGGAGGCCATAGGAGATTAAGTGTAATTATGGTTGATTTCATCTAACTTTGTGTTTTACTTGATTATTTATAGGGAATTTAAAATTCTTTATTATTTTTCTTTTCCTAAATTATGGGATCTGAAAATGGATCTATATTTTTAACAGCTTTATTGAGGTATAAATGATATACAATAAAACTGTACATATATAATGTCTACAATTTGATGAATAAGCATCCACCTATGAAACCATCACTGCAGTCATAATACTAGACATATGCATTGCTCCAGAAGTTTCCTCACGCCCCTTTGTTTTTTGGGAGTTTGTATGTTTATGGTGATAAGAACACTTAACATAAGATCTACCCTCTTACCAAATTTTAAGTGTACAATACAATATTGGCAACTATAGGTACTATGTTGTACTGTAGATCTTTAGAACTTACTCATCTTGCACAACTGAAGCTGTATACCCGTTGAACAACAATTCCCCTTTTCCTTCTCCTCTCAGTCCCTGGCAAGTAGCACTCCACTCTCTGCTTCTATAAGTTTGACTATTTTAGATACCTCGTATAAGTGGCATCATGCAGTATTTGTCCTTCTGTGACTGGCTTATTTCATTTGGCATAATGTCCTCCCTTTTCATCCATGTTGCTGTGTATGGCAGGGTTTCCTTCTTTTTTAAGACCAAATAATATTCTATTGTATATGTGTACCATATTTTCTTTTTCTATTCATTCATCAGTGAACGTTTAGGTGTTTTCATATCTTGGCTATTGTGAATAATGCTGCAATGAACATGGGAGTGCAGATATCTCTTCGTTCTTTTAGATAAATACCCAGAAGTAGGATTGCTGGCTCATATGGTCATTCTATTTTTAATTTTTTGAGGAGCCTTCATGCTGTTTTTCATAGCAGCTGTACCCTTTTTCATTCCCACCCGACAGTGTACAAGGGTTTTAGTTTCTCCACATCCTTGCCAATACTTGTTATCTTTTGTTTTATTTTTTGTTTTTATAATAGTTATTCTAACAGGTATATGGTAATAGATTATTGTGGTTTTGATTTGCAATTTCCTCATAATTAGTGATGCTAGCACCTTTTCATATACCTGTTGGCCATTTGTATGTCTTCTTTACAGAAATGTCTATTCAAGTCCTTTGCCCATTTTTTAATTGGGTTGTTTGGATTTTCTTGTTGTTATTGACTTATAGGAGTTCCTAATATATTTTGGATATTAACACCTTATCAGATATATGGTTTGCACATGTTTTCTCCCATTCCAAAAGTTGCCTTTTCATTCTGTTGTTTTCTTTGCTGCGAAGAAGGCTTTTTAGTTTGATGTAGTTCCACCTGTCTATGTTTGCTTTTGTCACCTTCACTTTTTGTGTCATGTCCAAGAAATCATTGTCAAGACCGTGTCAAGAAGCTTTTTCCCTATGCTTTCTTCCAAGGGTTTTAAAGTTTTAGGTGTTATGTTAAAGTCTTTAATCCATTTTGAGTTGATTTTTGTGTATGGTGTAAGTTAAGGATCTGATTTCATTCTTTTGCATGTGGATGTCCAATTTTCCCAGCACCAGAAAAGAGATCTATATTTTTAATCCTCAAGGCTCACTCTGAATCTTGGAAAGGGTTCCCTTCAAATGTGATACAATTCAGCAGTTTGTAAGGAATAAAACTGTTACAGCCTGGTCTGTGTTCCCTGTGTAATGTAGATGTATTGGGCTTCCTGAGTCAGACCCAGTGTAACGAGGACCAGCAGTTGTGGCCTGTTGATAGAGACTGGATTCTGGCATCCCCAGAATTTGCAGCCCCATCCCGTTTTATGGATGTGACCTTACAGAGTCACTCAGTAATTTCAAATCTGTTGAATTCTAGTCGTGAAAGAACTATTTTAAGAATTGACACTGTTAAATGTTTAGTAAGTGTTTATAAATGTATTAGTCACTGTGCAAACAGAGAAGCAGGTGGGCATCGTACTCCCACCTGTTCAGGTCGCTGAAGCAAAGCCACCTGGAAAGTTTCACACGAGTAATTGGACTTTTGCCCTTCAGAATGTCACTTTCGTTAAATTCAGCAAGAGGACTTTGACATCTCCTGAAATACCTTCTTCACGTGCCCTTTGTTGTTAGAAATTAGCCTTCTATCTTTTGTGAGTTGTGCGGGGTGAACTTGAAATTCCAATGGATTGCTCCAGAGGCTGTGCAGACAGCAAGGAAGGTGTCATGGAGTGGCTTGGAGGAGGAGGCTGATCCAATAGGTGCATCTGTTTGCCCTCCACCAAGGAGTGACGTCCTCATTTTAAATAGTTATTGTTAGGAATTTGGAAGGCCTAAGAAATCGGACTCCTCAATCATGTTTCTCCATAGGAAAGCACCTCAGGAAGAGAGGGCCATTTGTGACTCCTCATAAGCCCCTGTCACCTGCCCTTGCTGCCTTGCACCCCTTTGCCCCACACCCAGGGGCTTATGGATTTCATGGGCAGCCGGAGGAAGCCCGGGGGTGTTGGCCTGCATGATTGTTACTAGTGTCATGGTCAAGGAGATGTAATTTTTAAATGCTGCTACTCCACCTGAGCTTGTAGAGGGCCATGAGGTATAGTGAAAGAAAGCACCAGACTCTGATTGAGAGGCCTGGACTTGGGTCCAAGTCTTAGCACCAGCTTAGCTGCTTCCTTAACCAGAGCCTCTGGGCCTCGTCTTTATTTGGTGAATAAGAGAGCTGGTCTGAGTAACCCAGTGCCAATGCTTGATACACAAGCACATCCTTCCACCCAGCAGGCCTCCTTTCCAAACTGTTTGTGGGAAAATCTGAACTAGACTCCAGCTGCTAGGATGTTCTCTCTGTTCCCAGATGCAGCTGGCCCCCTTCAACCTCTTTCCTCTGACCAGCCTCTCTGGGAGCCAACAAAGGAAAAGTTTTATTTAGGAAAGGAAATCTGAGGTGCACCAAGCTGCTTTTTTCCTGGTTCCCCTTGCTTGCGTGCCAGTGGGTTTGCTGTCAACTGCTACAAGGATATTTTCAGCAACTTCAGCTGGCGGTCAGAGTGATAGCTGAACTGGAGCTCCTGTCCTGCTCCCTCCCATAGAGGAGATGGCCAGACCCTGGGAAAGACAGATCAAGTGGAACCCAGACTTTGGCTGACAGAGCAGAAAAAGCAAAGAGGAAAGAGAAAAATAATAAAGGTATCTAAGGGAGCTAAGGAGAAAGGACTGGGAGTCTGGAACAAAGGCGTATCTTAGGAAGACCTTTAAATCTAGCTGTGTACCTCTAACTGCCCAGGTTGTCATTTCTGCCCTCGTTATGTTCTGCATCTGTCGTAAAGTGAATTAGAGAGAACTGGTCTAAGACCTTTTAAAAAAATTATAAACGGTGGAGGAGAAGTAAGAGATTATGTTCAAGTGAATAGTTAAGGGTCATCCCTGAGCCTTCTGGTGATGGCAGAAGAGATAAGCCATAATAAGCCCCCCCACCCTAAAAATCATACCGCACATTGTGTACACATTGGGTTAACACATTGCATTTATTGCCTCAAGAGGTAGTTTATCAGTCAGTTCTCAAGAGAAACAGAACAGATAGGATATATGTGTACATATTTTAAGAGGTTTATTTTAAGGAATGGACACGTGGGATTGTTGGGGCTGGCAACTCTGAAACTCACAGGACAGGCCAGCAGGCTGGAAACTGAGGTAGGAGTGGATATTGTGGTCTTAAGTCCAAAGTCTGTAGGGCAGGCCAGCTGCCTAGACACTCAAGTGGGATTTCTGAGTTCCAGTCTTGAGACAGAATTCTTTCCCTTCTGGGAAACCTCAGTTTTTGCTCTTAAGGCCTTTAGCTGAGTAAATGAACCCCACCCACATCATAGACGGTAATCGGCTTCACTTAGATTGATGATAGATGTAAATGCCTTCACAGCAACATCTGGATTAGCATTTGATTGAATACTTGGACACCATAGCCTAGCCCAGGTTGACACATCAAATTTAACCATCACAGGTAGGCACTGCTATCCCCATTTTACTGACGATGAAACATGAGACTGAGAAAAGGTTAATTAAATACCTTCTTCAAGGTAACACGATTATTTCATGGTTGGGCCGAGCAGTCTGACTCAGGAACTCAGCTCCCACCCAAAATGCTGTGCTGCTTGCCAAGAACACAAAGAGCCCTGGGGAAGGTGTTCTTTGCTATGAGGTTTAAGAAACTATGGGATAAACGATGTGCAGTCAGCTGATACACCACAGTGCCCACCAGCAATTTCCAAAAGCTCTTTTTGCCCTATTGCGTCCTTATACAGTGAACAGACAGGGTCAAATGAACTATGTCAGGAGAGAACCCATTTCTTTTCTCTCTCTCTTTTCCCTTGATCATTTCTCCCCTTTAGGCCTTGTATTTCTTCCCCACTTGGCTTGCTCTATTTTCCTTTTCTATTTCTCTCTCTCATTATTCCTTCCATATCCTTTAAAAAAAATTATTTCTTCCTGTAATGGAAATGAAAAGGAAGGGAGAGAAATAGGGGACTTAAGAGATGGAACTTGAGCTGCGTCTGATATATGTGGTAGCAATTGTGACTTGAGCAGAAAAAAAAGGAAGGAGGGAAGGAGGGAGGGAGAATTGAATCTTAACTTCCTAAAAAAGGCAGTCTCTTTCTGATTTTTTTGATGGTTTTGTATTTATTAATATTTGGCCTAAAGGAGCTACATGTGTTTCAGTTAAGAATGTTCCAGTCAGTAGAGCAGTGGTTCTCAACGCTGCACATTAGAATCAGCCAGTACCTATAACAATACTGCTGCCCACCTGTCCCCAGACTATGTAAATCAGCATCTCCAGGGTGGAACCCCAGCACCAGTGCTAGTTAAAAGTCTCCAGGTGATGCCAAAGAGCAGCCCAGTTTGAGAACTAGTATTGCAAAATACTGATGCCTGAGACTAATGCATCGTGATGAAGCATATGCAGTCATTGCCTCAGGGGAAGGTAGGGAGGTGACTAAGGACTGGGAAGGGACTTGTAGAAACCTGGGTCATTCCATATCTCATTCTGGTTTGTGTTTTATATTTCTTGCATATATTTTACACCCCAATTGAAAAAGTCAAGTAATAATATATACGTACATATCTAGGCACACTGATATCTGGTCCCACCTTTGAAGATTCCGATTGTGTGGCCTCAGTATCAATTTGTGAAGCTTCCCAGGTGATTCTGGTGCACAGCCAGGGCTGGGAACCACCTCTCTGGAAGGAGGCTGACCAGTTGCTTTTAGCCAGGATTTAAGGTAGCAGTGCCTTGGCAAAGTCACTGTGGACCAGAATCTGGTCTCAGCCTTCCATATTTCATCCATTCAAGAATTGGGCAGGTTAAAGAAGACAGACTCACACAAACCAAACTCACAGCAACTAACTAAATTCAGCAGTTCTGTGCATTAATATTTTTAAAAGAAATCTCTCAATAGACTAGAAGCATTTGTTTCTGGGACAGAACTGGAGACCTTTAGTTCTTCTTTTCCTAGATTCTACATTAACAGTTAACCAATTTTTAACACATCATATTTTCAGATAGAATATGTACAGTTCCTTATATGCAATTCTGAAATCCTGAAAAGCTATGAAAACTAATTTTTTAATAAGGTGCACGAAAACATATTTGGCAGTATAACCTGACCAGAACTCATGTAAAGTCATTTAGACTTTATGTATTTCATTTGGTGTGAATAGACATGTTTTGCTTTGGAAATAATGAATATGTTTGATTATAGAATGCTGCTTTTGTTCCCTACTATGGGTATAACATAATATACAATATTTATAAATCTGACAAATTTAATTCTCAAACACATCTGGCCCAAAGGTTTCAAGTAAAGGATTGTGGACCTGCAGTTTCTTTATGCTATTAAATTCCCTGAGGACCAACCCTAATCTAGGGCAATAGCCTAGCCCCAGGGACAGTCCATTTTCTATCTGTTGGCATGAATTCTGCTGACAGGTGATGACATTCATCTCAGCAAGAACCAGCTCAGTCCTGCCCCTCATCGCATCTCAGTGCCAGGCACTGAGCCTGGCATGGTGAAGCCCTGAAAGGCACATGTTGAGGAAATGCAGGAGTCTATCGTGTTGAGTCCTCTAGTTTCACTCTCAGAGGGTGGCCTTTTCCATACTCCCTAAATCCTGGGAGCACCATACTCGGATGACATCTGTTTAGCTGTATCTCCAAATTCCAAAAGAATTGGGTTGACGGAGGATATCAGTTATTTGAAGACATTGTTTTAAAGAGTGGATTGATTCCTAAGATAGGGAAAAAAAAATTTATATAACCCAAAATGTAACATTAATACTAATGCAAGAAACTAATGGTGTTAGCACTATAGTAATAATGGTAATGGTATGTTCTCTCCTCCCTCTCCTGCATTGTAATTATTAACACGTGCAGATTTCATCTGCCAGTATTCAGGAGACTTTTAGAATCAAGAAGCCTCTCTTCATCCTGTTTTCAGGGTTCGGAAAAAAATTCCCAGGTGTTCTTTTGGTGTTCAGGTTCTCTAACCCTAAAAGCCACATGGGTCTAGTGAGCTGGGCTCAGGCAAAGACTGAGAACTGAGGTTTCTCTCCATGCTCACCAGTGGAACTTGGCTCTGAGGGATTTTCAGGATCTAGGGGTATTGGTCCCATGGTGGATGCAGCAGTCCATCCATTTTTTCTTCTCTAGATCTGTGCTGTTCAACAAAATATTCTGCAATAAGGAAATGGTTTATATGCATACTGACCAGTACAGACATCACTAGCCATATGTTGCTATTGAACACTGGAAATGTGGCTAGTATAACTGAGAAACTAAATTTTTAATTGTATTAATTTTGATTTGATTTTAATAGTACATGTGGCAAATGGCTACTGAATTGGACAGCAGAGCTCTAGCTCTGGGCTACAGGCTCTTTTCATTCTGACATAAACGGCTGGGCATTCTACAGCTACCCAGAGAAGATCACCAACTTCTACCTTAAAATATGGGATGAAGTAATTCTAGGCAAAAAAAGAACAAATAAAGCAAAACAAACACAAAAACCAAAGCATGAAGTGCTAAAGCACCTGGCACATTCAGAGAACTGTTGTGTATGGCAGATATTAGTGTTGGTTGGATGGGATGTAATGGGAAAGTGGTAGGAAGTGAATTTCCTGAGAAGCAATGTCCTAAAGAATCTCATAAGCCATGACAAGAAGGTTGGACTTTACCCCCTTAAGGGTGCATGTGTCAAAGCATATGATAAATGGTCCGGTATCAAAATCCACTCAGCATTTAAGCCTTTGGCCTGACAGGCCAGGGGTAAACTCCTCCAGGGTGTTTAAGGTACTCTCACAGTGCCAGCTGCTGTTCTGAAGTTAAAAACTCTGACAAGTGGTTATCTGGGCCATCTGGCAATGTCTCCAGTGCTTGGCACCTCCGAAAGCTACTTCCTGCACACCAGAAGCACAGTGTGGCATGGAGTGTCCTCCCAAAGTAGAACTGGAAAGAAATTTCTTATTGTGGTTTCTACAGATGGCTCCTTCATAGTATTGGGAGCAAGGGAAGAGTCCTCTCAGGGACCTGGGTTTAGGGGTACCTTTCTACACCTCTAGACACCTGCCAGCAACTAACTGACAGGTGTGTATGTGTGTGCAAGGGGAGTCACCATCATAATCCCTTAGATAACTAGAGACAGGATTTAAATTTAGGTGAAGGGTCAGTAGTCCTCCTCTAATAATTTCCAAGGGTTAACAAACTGGAAATCCATCTAAATAAAGAGAGACCTATACCTACTCTGGTTTCTCCCCCACCCCCAATTAATAAGTTGAGCTCTTTGGAGGAAAAGTCTGTACCATGGGTTTTTCCTATACTAAAATTTTACAGGTAATTCAGAATATTGATTTTCATGGACCTAAGACATGCTAAAATAAATTGAGCCAAGAATTTAACTTTTCACTTAGCAAAAAAAAAAAAAATTTCATTTGAAGAATAGGAAGACTTTGCAAAGATTGTCATAATCCATGTATTTTCTTTATTTAAAAAGAAGATACTTATGTGCTATTGAGAGTTTTCCTGTTTCTTCTGAATCTCTGATTCTGCGAGTTTTGTTGGTAAAATAGTCACACATTTGGCTCTTAGAAAAACTGTGTGATTAGTAGACTTCCTTAGACGCATGGTAACTTGGGCCATCTTACACTCCCAGTACTGATTTCCAGGAGAAACAAAAAGAAAATAAATCTGTCGCATTATTAAATTTGTGCTCTTGACGCCTACAGTTGTTCTTCCTGCAACAACTGGGGGTTAAACTGTCAGCTTGACAACTTGTAAAGCTCTTTATCATAGAGAGCAAGAAAAATCAATGCCGAATTACCTCAGGAATATTATTGATGACCTAAATGTCATTTTCTGTTTTTATTACTTTTTATTGTATTTAGCTTGTAATTCAAACCACTTTCTAATTAATTTGGTTTGGCTCAGTTGGACATAGAAAAAGCTAACTATCTAATAGGTGACACATGTCGCAGAGAAACCTTACAACATCCCCATTTCCCCAAGATCAATCAACCATGAAATAACTTACCAAACTTTTGTTTTTCTAGCAAATTCTTAAGAAATACAATAAAATTAAATTTGTCTACTCCAAAGAAACGGGAAGAAGCATGAATGAGCAAAAATGACCCGAAAGCCCAGTTTTATCTAGCTATAATCTCTCTTCTAGTTGTTAAAATATCCCGAAGCACTCGATCATGTTGCATTTTAATTTCAAAGCCATGTGTTGTATTAGCAAAGTGCACATGTTCCTGATTTGAACTATGAGTTCCCCGGCTGTTAACCAGAATTCTCGGCTGGCAAGGACAAGGTCTCCAGGAGGTCAGAGGCTTAGAGCCTACATCTTGGTTAGATCTTACCCGTGTAGAAACCAGAAGCCTGGGTCAGGCAGCAGCGCCTATGACAGGCCCTGATTAGATTAGGCCTACATTTATCAACTACACAGAGAGTACACTTAACCTTTCAACTCAACAGTTTTGATGTTTCTTTATTTTAAAACAAAAAGGTGAATGTTATTCTGCTAAAGTCTTGGTCCAATAGCATTGAAGTGTAACAAGCAGCTTTTTCTCATTTTATCTACTACCAGGTTTACACAGGGAGGATATATAAGATACATCCTGAGAGCATTTTATCTGTTTTCTAAATTTATAAGTGTTATATATTTATTGATACTTATAGAAACTACTTCATAATTTTACATTACATTCATTTTTTTATGATAGTATAATGTTTTTCTTTGGTTTCTACCCAGAGTTATAGGTTATTAAGTATGAAATGTCCGATTTCCTTTAGTACTAAGTTTGTCAGCTGATATCTCTGACATTTCACTTTGACACTTCTCGTTTTATTTTTATTGGGAAGGTACATCCTCAGTCTTTCAAACGCATGTTTTGGCTTGTAATTATCTTTCAATTTTTTTTTTTAGAGCAATTTTTGTGAAACCATGGATAAGTCAAAAATTTGTGTTATTTTTGAATATGAGTTCTGTCGTGGAACCAATGCAGCACAGACAGCTCAAAGTATCAACGAAGTGTTTGGGAAAGACGTGGCTAATGAATGCACCATATGTCAATGGTTTAAGAAGTTCTGTTCTGATGATTTCAATCTTGAAAATGAGCCACATGGGCGACCTGAGACCAAGGTGGATAATGATGAGCTGAAAGATGTAGTGGAAAAGAATCCATCTCAACCTACACGTGAATTAGCAGCAAGGTTTAACATTACTATTTCAACAATGTTGGACTATTCGAAACAAATCAGCAAGGTAAAGAAGCTGGATAGGTCGGTACCGCATGAATTAAACAACCATCAGAAGAGAAATCGTCTCAAAGCTTGCTTTTCTTTACTATCACGACATAAAGGCGAGACACTTCTACACCGTATTCTTACATGTGATGAAAAATGGACTGTTTTTGACAATTGCAAGAATTTGGCGCAATGTTTGGATAAAGATGAAGTGCTGAAACTCAGTCCAAAGCCAAATATTCATCAAAAAAAGCTAGTGGTGTCTGTCTGGTGGTCCAGCACTGGTATTATCCATTACAGCATCATGAAACCTGGTCAATCTATTACAGCTGCAATGAATTGGATGAAATAATGAGGATGCCTGTAGCTGAGATTAGTCAGTAGAGATAGGCCAATCCTCTTGCAAGACAATGCTTGACCACATGTCACACAAACAAGGCTGCTTAAATTACAGCAGCTAGACTTGGAAACTCTGTCATCCACTGTATTCACCAGACCTTGCACTAACTACCACTTCTTCCAGGCTTTGGGCCACTTCTTGCAAGGAAAACTATTTAATTCTCAACAGGCCGTGGAAAATGCCTTTCACGATTTCTTCACCACTTGCTCTCCAGGCTTCTTGGCTGCTGACATAAACAAGTTACCCTTAAAATGGCAAAACTGTGTCAATAGTTTAGGCACATACTTTGATTAATTGTACAGCTTCTTGTTTGAGGTATAATAAACTAATTTTGATTCAAAATCGGACATTTCATATTTAATGACCTAACACTTTATGTATTTATTTATTCATTTGTTCGTTCATTTCCACTTAGTAGATTAGAACTATTCTATCAATTGATTAATAGATAGGTCCATATTGTGAAACTCTGTATGTGGAAGGAGTAATAAACTGCTTTTAAAAATTTGATTTCTTTTTTTTTACTCAAGTATTTGGCTTAAATGTTACTTTGAAACGTTATTTCATTTCTTCACAATGCATTCATTGTTAATTTAACAAGATATATTAAATAATATAGTTTTAGAATACGTTTTTGAGTACAGTCGACTCACCTTCTCCTGAGGAGTCTATGATCAATCCTTTTATTGCTAAGCAGTCTCACCCCATAGATTCAGGGTCTGCCAATGACATTCATGTCCCCCTGGATCTCTATGGGATATACTCTTGGGGCAGTGTGGTGGTGGTGGAACCAAAGCATGGGGAATGGTCTGAATTCACTAGAAGGGACTTGAACCTCCTTGTTCATTCATTTATTATATTGTCTAGTTCCTCACTGAGTATCTACCTTGTTGAGAGGTGAGGAGATACTCCCTACCCTCTTGGAACTAACTTTCTAAATTCTGCATCAAAATAGTTATGCAATGCAATAGGCTTTAAGTTTACTTAGTAAACTCATCTCATGTGACATATATAGAATCCTGGCCCAGAATGCAGGCTCGAAGGAAGAAAAGACACCAAAGAGTCTTTGGGAGAGATAATTCTTTCTCTGAATAAAAGAAAGATAAAATGAGCTCAGCTTAATTATATTAAAAGTGGTTGCCAATCACCCCGACATAGTGATCTCTTTTTTTCCTTATTTAAATGAAGTCTAAATCTTAGAGCCATTTTGAACTTTTTCTAAAACATGAGATTGTTTTGCCTATTTGCCTTCATTCGGAAATAAATTTTAAATTTCCTGTTACATCTGTAAACTTTGAGTTTTAAAAACTGCTGCATGAAGTGCTGTTTTTATCTTTTTGTCTCAATAGTTTTGGTATTGCACTTTTGATCTTGAGATTACATCATCTTAAGGTTATTCTGAATATGATATTTACCAGGAAAAAAAAACCTATCAGCAAATATCATTATCTTGGTTGTCAATAGGTACTTTAAAAAAAAAAATTCAGTAGATTTAGGGGGTACAAGAGGAGTTTTGTTACATGGATATATTGTATAGTGGTGAAGTATGGGCTTTTAGTGTACCCTTCACCCGAACAGTGTACATGGCACACAATAGGTAATTTTTCATCCCTCACCGTCCTTCCACCTTACCCCCTTCTGAGTCTCCAGTGTCCATTATACTACTCTGTATGACCATGTGTACCCATACCTTAGCTCCCGCTTACAAGTGAGAACAGGCAGTATTTGGTTTTCCATTCCTGAGTTATTTCACTTAATATAATGGCCTCCAGTTCCATGCAAGTTGCTGCAAAAGACATTATTTCATTTTTTTTAATGGCTGAGTAGTTCTCCATGTTTTATATATACCACATTTTCTTCATCCACTCATAGGTTGATGGGCATTTAGGTTGATCCCATATCTTTGCAATTGTGAATTGTGCTGCGATAAACATACAAATGCAGGTATCTTTTTGATATAATGACTTCTTTTCCTTTGTGTAGTTACCCAGTAGTGAGATTGCTGGATCGAATGATATATCTACTTTTAGTTCTTTGAGGAATCTCCATACTGTTTTCTATAGAGGTTGTACTAATTTATAGTCCCATCAACAGTGTATAAGCATTCCCTTTCCACCACATCCATGCCAACATCTATTGTTTCTTGACTTTTTAACAATGGCCATTCTGACTGGGCTAGGGTGGTATCTCATTGTGGTTTTAATTTGCATTTCCCTGATGATTAATGATATTGAGCATTTTTTTTTTTGGCCATTTGTATATCTTCTTTCAAAAAGTGTCTGTTCATGTCATTTACTCACTTTTTAATGGGGTTACTTGGTTTTTTCTTGCTCAGTTGTTTGAGTTCCTTGTAGATTCTAGACATTAGTTCTTTGTTGGATGCATAGTTTGCAAATATTTTTTCCCATTCTGTAGATTGTCTGTTTATTCTGTTGATTATTTCTTTTGCTATGCCGAAGCTTTTCAGCTTAATTAACTCACATTTATTTTTTTTTTGTTTTTGTTGCATTTGCTTTTGGGATCCTAGTCATAAATCTTTGCCTAGACCAATGTCCAAAAGAGTTTTTCTCTAGGTTTTCTTCCAGAGTTTTTGTGGTTTCAGGTCTTATGTTTAAATCTTTAATCCATCTTGCATTAATTTTCATATATGCTGAAAGATAGTGTATTTAATCTGCCCATCAGTAGCATTTACTGAACCCTGTGAATAGAATTAAAATATTTTCATAATTGTGGCCAAATTAGTTATAGGGAAAAAAGAAATATATGTGTTTAAATTATTTTTGTGATTTTTGCAGTTTCTAAATAAATCCCTGTGCCTTCACAACCTACTAAACTCACTTCTTCATTTTAGGTCACCTTATGTGGACATACCTTTTTAGAGCTACGCTTTGTTGATTTTTGGATCTGAAAAAAATGGTCCATTCCCCATTCCCTCCTGCCCTCTGTTTTGGGGAAACCTATTTGATATTTAAAGATTGCCAGCTTTCTAGCTTTCAAGACCACACACAACCATCTAATCCACATTCAGAAGACATTTATTGAGCACCTACTGTACACCAGGCTCTGTTCTAGACATTAAGTCTACATCTCAAGGTTTTTAAAGGTAATTCAAAAATATGGCTGATGACCTAATTATAATAATTGTACTGAGGAGTTAGCATTAGAATTGGAAGCCTCTGAAATGCTTGAATGATCCCATCTAGGTCTTCACTTGCTTGATTTCAGAACGTTTCAGCCACTTGTGGAGAGAACGCAATGTTCAGCATGCTCAGAAATATAATTCTGAATACCCAACACCAAGTTACACAGGCCTGGCTTGGACTGATTACAAGACCTCTGTCACCCTTCAGGGTTGTTGGCTTCATCACAATCAGCTTTTTCCTGCCTCTCACCCACTGCTATTAGGAAGTGCTAAAGCTACTGGCCCCCACAGATATCTCAGATTGGGGGCACAGGAAGTCAGGAAAAGGATGAGAGAGACATGGGACCAGTCTGGAAGGCAGCCCGAGAAAGTAGAGAGAAGAGTGGAGGGTCTGTTTTCCTAATGATCCTTAACTGAGTCTGAAACTCCTTTTTATGGTTACTTATCTTTTTATCCTCTGCTACCAATTTTTCCTTCTGTGTTGGTTTTAATCTAAAATATTTTAATAAGGCTCCTTTCCACATTCATATCCTCTGAAATTGTTGTATTTGTTTCCTTGTACTTAAACCAGAAAAACAATACCTATAAAACTTGATTGTGAAATGTTTCTTGGAATTAATCAATAACACCTTGAGGTTTTCCAGTGTAATTTGTATGTATTTATCTTGGAATATAGTACACATCTCTCTAGCATGCAATTTTGTAGTTGTTTGGATGTTGGCAGGTTTTAGGGGTGGGAGGGGAGAATGCTGTATTTTTAGCTATAGTGATTCACGTTGTAAATGGTGTACACTGTATACTGTCCTCCATTTGATTTACTGCATATGGAATCAACTCACTCTTAAGTACACCCTACAATTTTAGTGGTTTATAAAACCAATAAAAATATAAAATGCTGAAATAAATATTTAAGATTCCTTTTCTGCATTACACTAAAGATATGATGAAAATAAACTTTAAAAGAAAGTATTTGCACTTGAGGAATTCAGGTAAAAGTCATGAAGCTATAATTAAAAACAGTTGTAGGGGCCAAGTACAATTGAGGGGAGATGATTAAATTTTACTATTTGTCTTATTGTTATCATATATTCATTTACATAAAGCCAGTCTTGATGAACTATAAAATACACCATATGTTGTCATTTTAAAATAAAGTTGTATATTTAGATTTGGCATGGCTGCTATGTGGCTGTACACTACCACTCCCCACGTCAGAATCCTTCTCAACACAGGGCTGCGAGGAAAGCACTACTAAAGAATTAGAGTTCCCCAGTGAACCTGTTTGCTGTCTAATTTTTGCATGCATCTCCAACCTTATGCTTCCTTCATTGACCCTCTGCTCTAGCTTACAAACCTGCCAGTTTTCTTCACCAAAGGTCATCTCACAGCCCAGCCTCTACCTAAGTCCAATTTTTCTCTTCAATGTTCAAATCTCACTCCCTATAGAAAGCCTTTCCTGGAGACTACAATCCCAAAGATAGAGCTCAGTGCTTCCCAAGCCTGGCTGCACATCAGAATTAATGGAGGCACTTGTTTAAAATACAGCTTTCTGAGTCTCCCCTAGACCCACTAAATCAGACTGTGCATTTTATCCGGCTCCCAAGCTGATTCTTACACAACAGCTTGGCATTCTCCATTGATGTTTTGGGAACCACTGATATGATGGAAAGAACCTGTAATTCTGGAGTCTGTCAGACTCGAATTCAAATCTTAACACGGACACCAGACCAGGTTACCAAACTTCTCTGGGCCTCAGATAGTGCAAAATTGCAGTCTCTTTCCTAAAGATTGTTTTTTTCAGAAACAAGGTCTCACTCTGTTGCCCAGGCTGGAGTGCAGTGGTGTGATCATAGCTCACTGCAAACTTGAACTCATGGGCTCAAGCAATCCTCCCACCTCAGCCTCCCGATTAGCTGGGATTATAGGGGTGCACTATATTTCCCAAAGACTTTTTAGGGAAAGGATGCAATGTAAGTTTAAGAAACCACCCAAATAAGTTGGTACATAAGATAATGTGAATATAGCCTTCTGCAGATGGTCCAGTGAAACAGACTGCTTTCCTGAGTGGTGTGTGGTAACCAGTGTCATGTTGTGGTTGCACCTCTTTCCAATTTCCCCTTCCCTCTCTTTCTGAGTTCAAATAAGTTTTCTGTCTTTGATCCAGAACTCTCACAGTCATTTGTGTTTAGAATGATTCCAAAGGGAGAGTAAGTCTCAATTTCTTGTACATTGAAGCACCCCATCATATGGCAGATAAAGACATAGGGTCCTGAGACTATCTAGATATTTAAGTAGATTTCAGAGCCATTTAAAGAGGATATTCCTTTTTGTCATTCAGGAAAAAAGAATAGTAGAGTCTTAGAACTAAAAGGGACCTCAGAAACCATCTCATTCAGCCCTTTATTGAGTCCCAGTGACTGCATGCCCGAAAATCTCATTAGCTCACCAAGATGAGTTGGGAAACCTGCTTGAAATGAGACATGTGCAATCCAAAACTGTAAAACATTTTAAATTGCTTTAAACTGATCATTTAACCAATGGCTGCAATCTATTATAGTATAATTGAATTAGCTAGTATAGTTAGACTCCTATTAGACAGGTGGTTCCTTTACAAACTACCATATTTAGATACACACTTCTACCCCCACCTTCTCTTTACAGCTTTTGGAAAGGAATCCCTCCCCATGGGTTGATTTGACTATCATCAGTGAACAACCTTGAAGACTTAGATAAAATAGAGTTAGGATTAACCTCATTTGCTAAAACAAAAAGTAAAATGTATTTGTTACTTATTAAGTACTTCTTATGAGATGAGCTCTGGATCAGTGATTTTATATTCATTAATTCTGTGCATATCTCTTATTAATTATTATAACTGTCCTATAGAGTAGATACTGTTATTTCTATTTTACTCATAAGAGAACTGAGGCCTCCCCAAGGTCAGAGAACTAGTGTGGCCAAGCTAGGAATTTAATCAAAGTTCAACTCTAAGGGTGTTTAATAGCAACAAATAACATTAGACCATGATTTAGATTGAAGTTTCTAAAATTTTGAATTAAATATTAATTTAAGTTCTTTCTCCCTGTATAACTTTGCACATATACATAATTTTGCTTATAGTTTCAGAAGGTCCAAAGGCTCCCTGAAGCCCAGAATATCACCAATGAGTACACACCTCTAGATTTAGCTTGACAGTGAAAATTGTTAAATAATTGTAAGGTAAATAAACAAATTCCTCAAGTACCTTACATGTTGAGTTTAGCACTGCAGATGGGAGTGGGAAGGAATAACTAGTAAATTTGGTACATGTATTCCATTATGTTTAAGTGTATGTTACAACTGGGAGTTCAAGTTCTTTTTGAGTGGACAGAGACACGATTTTTTTAGATTTTTTTTTTTGTTTGAAAATAATAATATTCTAGGACTCATTTGCTTGTAGTTATAAGACTAATACAAAGATATGGAATCAACCTAAGTGCCCATCAACTGAGGAGTAGATAAAATGTGATACATACACGCACACGCACACATACACACACCATGAAGTACTACTCAGCCATAAAAAAGAATGAAATGCCATCTTTTGCAGAAACTTGGATGGAACTGGAGACCATTATCCTAACAGAAGAATCTCAGGAATAGAAAAACAAATACCACATGTTCTCACATATAAGTGGGAGCTAAGCAATGGGTATATATGGTCACACAAAGTAAAATAATGGACATCAGAAACTACGAAGGGGGCAGGGTGGGAGGAGTGGGGGGGATCAAAAACTCCCTATCATGTACAATGTACACTATTTGAGCAGCAGGTACACTAATTTCACCACTATCCAATTCATCTATGTAACTACAAGCACTTGTACCTCCTAAATCTTCTGAAATAGAAATTAATTTTAAAAAACAGAAATAAGAAAAGTAATAAAATTTTAAAATATTAGGGCTAAGTGGGACTTTAGAGGTCATCTAAGGATATAACCTTTTCATAACAGATGAGGAAAAGGGGCCTAAAAGTTTCTATGACTTACCCGAGGTCACACAGCCAGTTATACTCAGGGTCAGGCCTGGAGTCCAGGACTTCAGATTCTAATTTCAGTGCTCTTCCTACTGCATGGAACTAACCATTAGTTCATGACATGGACATCCAAAGAAACAATAGGCGTCCATTTTGCATCTTGAATCCATTCCTTTCCAAGTGATTAAAACGTGTTCTTGCTCCTTTGAAAATAAAAGAATAACAAAATATTTAGCACAGACATTCATTTCAGCCCTGTAAATGTTCAGATAGGAGCTAGAGTACGCATACATTCAAGAATATGGCACAGAGACCAGGAGCCATGATGTCGCAATGAGATTGGAAATGCTGGCTTGTTGGACAGAGCTATTAATATATTCTAGATTATCATAAGCTCCATGGTCTTTATTCAGATCAGCTACTCATTTGCATCTTTATTCATCCACAAGTATTTATTGGACACCCAACTGTGTACCAGGCCCTATGCTTGGCCCTAGGAACACAGAGACACGTAAGATCCAATCCTTTTACATTGTATTAGCAGGTTATTGGCCAGTGTACATAGTTTTTCCTTCAAAAAAGATGGATCATAACCAGACTAGTTAAGAAATAGGATCCTGTTTTCTTTCATGAGGTCAGTAATTACCACCCCTGGCTTTTCAAGCATAGCCCCAGTTATCTTAATGGACAATGAAAAATTCTTAAAAGAATTCTCACCCCCTATAATTTATAAACAAAATTATGATAAAATGATAAACACCACTGTAAAAAGTCAATGGGATAGCAAAAACAAACTACAAGGAGGAGATGTAACTGCTCCCAAAGGTAGGGAGTTATTCTGTTACATCAGCAAAAAATGTTATGATGCAGCAGCCATTTACATTTTATAAGAAAATGAGTGAAAACTCCATTTTAATACTGCCAATTCACTCCTAGTAAAATCACCTTCTAAATTAACAAGAAATTCAGCATTTTTGTTCTTGCTTTGAAATGATTCTATACTAAGCTATGAAATGGTGATGGCATTTTCAGATTTTGAATTTTTATGATATTTTAGGTTGCAAGCAACTCTTTTAAACCAGGAGAGAAAGAGAGCTCACAAGCAAGCGCATGTGAGTGTGTGTGTTGATATGAACTAATGCATACAGAAAGAGTTTTTCATCAGGGATTTCTGAATGCATTATAATGCAAATTGCATTTTTAAACTGGCCAAACTATTGATGGCTTTATTGAATGAAATAATTTATTACAGAAGTATTTTAGTCAGATGACATTTCATCATCAAATAACAGTAAACACAATAGCCATTTCCCATAAGACTGTTCTCTTGAGCCAAGGACTTAAAAAAGAAAATAAAACTTGCCTTGTTCCAAACATAGCATTGCACTAAACATTTGTTTATTACACTAAAGAAAAGAGTTCTGCCAGCCAGACATGGTGGACCGGAAAAACATGCCATTGTGTCAGATCATCCCAAGAAATCTCCATTTTTCCATCCTTTCCTAATAATGTTTGACAAGTGGAGATGAATTTTTAAAATCCAAGTCTGTTTTATGCCATTCATTGGGATAATACTATAAAATCTCTCCTCGGGTACTCAGAGTATTACAACATCAATGACCTGTCAGCAGCTGCATACAGTTTTTCTTTTTAAGACTGTGTAAAGCTATGGTTAAATTCTAATTTTCTAAAATAGGTTTAAGTATGGGGAGAGCCAAAATTAGGTGCACTTTTCTTGCTAGAAATCAGACCACAAATTGTACATTGTGCTTACAAAGATGATTAAGGCGGTCCAGCCGCACACCAGCAGTTCGGCAGATTAATTGGAGCATGCAGATTTGTGTAAAAACATATGTTGGGCTTGGGGAAGTCTTTTTTTTAATGCTGTTTAAAAGTTTTTTGCAAGTTCCTGTGTATAATTTTTCACATTACCTAATTCTCTACCAAAAGTCTGAGATTCAACTCATATATGCCAGGGGTCTAATATTTAAACATTTTATCAAAATGGGAACATGTTATTGTTACCTTTCTCCCAAGTTAGTTGATAGCAAGCTTTTTCATTTAGTAAATCCCAAAGTGTTCATTATTTTTAAATTGTTGCATGATGAAACCAGAACTACTTGTTTGAACAAGATGTAGGTTTAGGATCCAAACAGCTGGAGCCTCAGAGCCCTGATACATATGAGCATATATGAACACTTGGAAAATGCAAGTTGAAGTCTGCTCAAAAAAATGAACTAAAAATCGCTCTCACAGGGTGATAGAAGATCTGAGATAAAGTATGCAAAATGCCTGTCAGAGTACCTGGCGCTTGGTGGGGGGCTCAGTAAAGGGTGGGGAGTAGTGGAAAGTTATGTCAGCGGAGAAGGATCATTGGTAGCCATGTGGGGGTGGTGAGCTGGACAACTAGGCAGTTAGGACAGTTATTTCTAGAAGGAAAAAAGAAAAGAAATCAGTCTAGCACGTAATAATTGCTTAAAGCAATTGTAAAGGAACACATTTAAATCCCTTGCCATACACAGAGAATGCAATTTGGACAACATAAAAGTTAAAAAGGTGCAATAATCACTGGTCTTTGTGCCCTTGTTTACTTAAGAATCTATCTGCTCAAAATTCTCCTGTTGCCCTTATTATATTTGCTTTGCAGCAATAAAGAATAATCTATCTTATTCTGTGGGTAAAAATCTCCACTCTTTCACAGAGATTTTTTTGTTGTTGGAATTTAGTTGGACCTTATATTCAATAATGCGTAAACATTGAGTTATCCAGTCTCACCTCTTTCCCTTTGGCTCTGTTTGCTAAGTAAATTCCCTGTCTTTCTTGATTTCTTCATGTGCTTGATATTTCTCCTCCCTTTGCTATTTTTTTCCTTCAGTACCATAAACATAATTGTTGCACCATGGGGACTCTTGCTACAAATAGGCTAGAGTTCCTGTAGGTACCACTTTTGAGACAACTTCTCTGTTGATTTTGTGATAACTGCCTGTGTGTGACTTTTCCCTGCCCGAGTGAAGCTGTCAAGTACTCTTAAGAGGTGCCTAGTTTTGGCTGTGAGGAGATGGGTTATCTTTCTGAATGCTCTATTAGGTTGATTTCAAATGTTAGAGTGCCGCTCTTATGAAGGTTTTGTTTAAATGTACAGATTTCACCAGAAAGGGCTTCTATGGTTCTTACTTTCGTGTATTTCTGAGATTGGGGTGAATGATTGGCATTTACATGGAGGAAGTTACAGGCTGTTAAGCCAGCCAGGGAAAATATGCATAAGTCAATCATAAGACAGCATACACTTGGGTTCTCATCATAATAAAGTTATAAATTTAATAATTTACCAAAAGCACTGAGCAGTGATGACAACAAATTTCAATAATCTGTCTTGAGCTTTTCTGGGCTTTGCTATTAACCAGAGTCGAGCAGGCCACATACTTTGACCCACTGGGCCTTGGTTATTCATTTGAAAAGAAGTCAGATGATCACTGATGTTCTGGGATCACATGACTTAACTAACCCAGGGAGTCGAGTAGTCATGAACTGAAGCCCAGGACATCCACGAGGTAAATGCAGAGGCCTCTGCAAATACAAGTTACGCTGATACACACATTGACATATATGCCTTAGTTCAAAGAAGAGCCGCTGATCATAGCCTGCTCTGGTGATTGGACTGGGGACTTTTCTACACATTGCAACGTGAAAACTTACTCTCCAGTGACCCATGGAGAAACCATTCCTGTTACTTCGTGCAGATAACTAATTGGAAGTTGTGTACCTCTCAGGAGTTCAAATACTTTTTACAGAAAGAATTGGTAGTTGAGCCATAATTCTTGAACCCAGGATTTATTGTAACTGAGAAACTGCTTGCCCAAAGTTCAATTTACCCCTCCATTTGTTATGACTTGTTAGTTTGACACACACTATACCATAAAAACAGCTAAACCCACACTGCCCATAATGGTGGCAAAGACACCTATAAGAAACCTTTCAGAATATTGGCCAGTATTTTAATAATGCTGCCTAAAACCTCACTAAATTGAGATCAGCAAGAAACACTAAATGTGGAGACATAACCCATTGTGATATACTATAAAGCTAATTTATCCTGACTTTCCACAGGTTTCCAGAGTTAAACACTGACAGTGTCCATAAAATAAGAGAAAATGAAAGTGAAGCAAATGAGGAATATTTAGAATAAGTAACCATGCATGTACTTAATGTAAAGTTGATTTCACTTTTAATTAGAGTTCAAGGCAACAAAGCTGAAAATACATACTTTGAAGGTAACTTTTTATTTCCTTTAGGTGAAATCTTCTCAATCCTGTGAATTTATAACACTGTTTTCATAGTGAATGACTGGTATAAATTGGGTTATGTTCTTTATCTCCTTATAAAGAATGCTACCTACCTTTTCTTATTTAAAAAATTATATTTCTGAAATTTTGCTAGATCTCTAGTTTTTACGTTGTAATCATTTGTGTGTATAATATACTTACCCCCCCCACCAGTGGACCCATCTCATTGTGATAATCTGTTTTTATTCTACCAATGTTACCCATTTTTTTATCCTGTGTCCGTCTGATGGGGTCTGTGAACACATCTTCTATAAGGTCGATTGTTTTATGATTGTATTAGAACCCGGTATATAGGCCACCACCATATCGAGTGCTGCTCATCACACATCTAACCTGCTGTCATTCTTCTGCTGTATCTCCTTCTATCTCCGTTCTTTTCTTCTCCAGCAAACACCGTGAGGAGTCCCCTGCACTCAGGGTCTCTGCCTCCTCTTGCTCCTGCAGTCTCTCTCCACCCTCCATCACTGGGCTGTAATTCCTCCCACAGAACCAACTGGTTGTCAGACCCAGCAGAGGTGTCTTGCTCCTGGTCGTGTTTGATCACTCTCCTCTCTTTGGCACTGTCAACCCCACTCTTGACTTCTGTGATCCCACTCTTTCCAGGTTCTCCTCCACTCTGTTGAGGTCACTCAGGCTGCACTCATCTTTGCTGTCTCCCCTTCCTCCGTCTGCCCCTTGCATTCTTGGCCCCAAGTTTCCATCTCACACCCCCTCTCTCCTTACGCCCCCACCAACAGTCTTGTCTACGCACCTGTCTTCAGCATAATTTCCAAATGTGTATCATCGGGTTAGATTTTTTTCTTGAGTTCCAGATTTATTCTTTTAATTGCCAACTGCACTGACTTTCAAATTAGGGAAGCCCTGAAGTGCCAGACACAGATGCCTCTATTCATTTCCCTTCCCTGGTCCTTACCCTCTCATCCTTCTCCATCCCGTATTCTCCTTCTCATCCTTCAAAATCAAACAAAAATTTCACCTCTTTAGTGAAACCCCTCCCCCAGTGTCACTCCTCCAGCCCCATCACCACCACTGAAATGTGGTAGCCTTTCAAATGTTACAGTGCAATGATTAGTAGCTATAGTTTCAGAAGCTTAACCCACATTTTCACTTGCATTAGCAAGGATGCTATGTTATTAAGAATGAGGCAAAGATGGAAGAACACTTTTCTGTCATTCCAATGACAGTGGTTACCTTCTAACCACTTTACCCTCTAACCCCTTTAAAATCAATAGTCACTTGTATATAGTTTAGAACGTTATTCAGTCTTTCGTTATTTGACTATCCTGTCTCTCATTGTACCTAGAGCTATGTTAAGATTATAGCAAATGTACTTGACTCCTCAAATCTATTTGGTTAACTAATATTTAAATTAGGTGAAATGTTCTTATAGCACTATTGTGATCATACACATAATTATACATCTTTTTAATTCTGAAACAATTAGATTGTAATTGTACTATAGAGGTAGTGTGTTCTGTCACTTCTAAGGACTAATTTCTGTTTCTTTGAAAAATGTTACAGGTTCTTTTGCTTTAATTTCATTCCCAATATATGGAAATCATAGCAAAAGACCAAACACAAGGTAACATGTATTTATATTCTTTAAAAACCAGATGAGTAGTTTGAACTCAGACACAATTTTTTTAAACTCTAATTAGTACATCCTGACAAATAAAAATTAATATTACCTTCCAATGTTTTAAGATACCTGACAAAAAGCCCATTTTATAAAATTTATAGCTTTGTCTGTGGATACAAAGTGAGAAATAACTTGTCAGAAGGTAATGGCATCAGAATGTAAAATATCTCAGTTAGTTTCAAAACAAAATTATTAAATATATTTTAATAATGCTTAGCAATTACATCAAATTTGTAGCATTTAAACATTCTCTGAATAATAATGAATTTTGAATCTCTATATATGAGATAAGATGCAAAATATAAGAACTCGATTTTATTCTAACTCAAGTGGAAAAGCAATAAATGTAATAGGGAATATAGGGTAAGATGGTTCAACAGAACTTTCCAGGGTTTCTCAGTAAGCGCTGGATGAGAAATCCTAACTCCAGTGTCTTGCCAGTAAGTCTCTGGCAAGGCACTTATAATACTTAGCTTCTCTAAATACTTCATCCTCCTAAATAACATATTAGCATTTTCTAAAAAGCATAAAGCACTGCACAGTATAAATTGGTGCTATTTTCTCATGTCTGGAAATAAAGGAAAGTACCATTACAGCTTAGTTGGACATTTAATCCGGATCTCTCCTCCTTTCAGCCTTATCTAGATTAGTAAAATAAAAGTCTGCTTTTTCCCATGTTTCCCAAAATATAAAGAAAGAAGAGGCTGCAGAAATAAGCTCTGGGCCAGGCGCGGTGGCTCACGCCTATAATCCTAGCACTCTGGGAGGCCGAGGCGGGTGGACCGCTTGAGGTCAGGAGTTCGAGACCAGCCTGAGCAAGACCCCGGCTCTACTAAAAATAGAAATAAATTATCTGGACAACGAAAAATATATATAGAAAAAAATTGGCCGGGCATGGTGGCGCATGCCTGTAGTCCCAGCTACTTGGGAGGCTGAGGCAGTAGGATCGCTTAAGCCCAGGAGTTTGAGGTTGCTGTGAGCTAGGCTGATGCCACGGCACTCACTCTAGCCTGGGCAAGAAAGTGAGACTCTGTCTCAAAAAAAAAAAGAAAGAAAGAAATAAGCTCTAGACTGTCCATAGTGCCTCAATTCCCTGGATAATTACTCTCATTTAACTTTAGGTAATTTATGTACACTTGCGAGTTGAGGAGTTCCAAAATTACAAACCATTTTCTTGAGCTAATTATGTTTAATCCTTTAGAACAAATAAATATAGAAACATTTTAAATAAAGTTTAACGAGATTATAGTAAGCACTTTGAAAGAAGAAGGTAGGTATTAAGGAAATATGTGCTTTAAATCTTGTGCAACCTTTTTAGTTTTTCAAGATGTCTATTTTTTTTAAATGAATGGGAGAGGGGAGGATGAGGAGAGGTTGGTCAACCAGTACAAAGTTACCATGAGATAGGAGAATGTTCTGGTGTTCTGTTGCACTGTACGGTGACTATGATTAACAGCAAGGTATTATATATTATAAAATAGCTGGAAGAGAGGTTTTAGAATGTTTTTACCACAAAGAAATGATAAATGCATGCAGTGATAGATATGCTAACAATTCTGATTTGATCATTGTACAGCATATACATATATTGAAACATCAAATTATACCCGATGAATATGTACAATTAGGATGTGTCAATTAAAAAAAAAGTAGCTGGGGCAGGTCATGGTGGCTCATTCCTGTAATCCCAGTGTTTTGGGAGGCAGAGGTGGGAGGATTATTTGAGGCCAGGAGTTTAAGACCAGCATAGGCAACATCGCAAGACCCCATCTCTACAAAAAAAAATTTAAAAAATTAGCCAGGCATGGTGGTGTGCACCTCTAGTCCCAGCTACTCAGGAGGCTGAAGTGGAAGATTGCTTCAGCCCAGGAGTTTGAGGCTACAGTGAGCTATGATCGCGCCACTGCATTCTAGGCGACAGAGCAAAACCCTGTCTCTTAAAAAAAAAAAAAAGTAGCCAGGCACGGTGGCTTGTGCCTGTGGTCCCAGCTACTCAGAAGGCTGAGCTGGGAGGACCACATGAAGCCAGGAGTTCAAGGCCAGCCTGAGCAACATACAAAGACCCCATCTCTAAAAAAAATAATAATTTTTTAAAAAGTAAATAGTGAAGGTAAGCAAAATGAAGACACAAAATGAGAACTTTTTACTGTTATAATATTTCAAACCATGTATTTTATACCAGCTGAATAAGCAACATTAATACTAACAAATTAAATGAAATTCAGTAATAGAACAAGCCCCTTATGCTAACCATCTCTTAATTAAATTAAGGTGAAATTTGAATATCACACTAGAAGTCTAAAATTATGCCTTGCCCGTGATGTCCTTCCTCCTCATGAAAGTTATTATTTCCATCCGCTTCTGAAATGTGTGTTCTTATGCTGGGAAGTTTGAGAGCAGTAACTGACCATCTGAAGACATTATAGTTCAGATGTTTCAACAGTGACATGGGGGTTGTTCGTCCTACCAAAGACAGACCCGGTCTAGAACCAGTGTGTAATATTGCGTAAGATACAAGAATTCTCCTTTCCAATAGTGACTGTTGGTCTGTTTTAGTGAAACTAATGCTTGGTCCATAAATAAGCCTAAAGGGTGTTATAAATGTCGGGAGCTCTGGGTGATTGATCTGTGCTGGGTCCATCATGAAAATAGACAGAAGGCACAAGGGTTACTTCCCTGTGGAAATTGTGGTGGTAAATTGCCATATGTGTCCCCGTTACGGGCCTGGCTGATCTGATTGTGGATATAACAACTTTGCAGACTGGACTTTTGGTTTCTTGAGATCTTCATGGTCTCTCTATGAAGTCGAAATAAAATAGCACCTTGCTCCTCGGCCTCAAGCACTGACTTTGGCAGGGGACTGAACTGTTGCCAGCAATCTTTCCCAGCCCTAAATTCATCTTTCTCAGAGTTGTCACCATTCAGAAGTACAGCTTTAGAAGTGGGTTTGTGCTAACCTAAAAGGTAAAGGAGACATGCCGGTGCTGCCATATTATATGCCCCAAAGACTGAGATGACCAATTTAAATGAAAAGGGAAAAGTCCCAGGCCCATTTTCCTGTAAAAATATTCCAGCAAATTCCCTGAGAGAAAAAAATATAAAGAGGGAAAAGCAATAATTTTAACTTTTCACTGACTGTGACAGTCAACAGCAGTGGCTGTCCTGCTTGGGGAAATAAGAAAGCTAATCAGTAAACAAAGGCAAATGATTAAGTAAAGCAAATAATAGCAGTTTTTCAGACTGTTAGCCTATCCTGTTTATGCCCTAAGGGTCATGATTTAGACGAGACCTACACAACATAGCTGTGCAAAGACACTGCATAACTTTTCTCCCTGTCATTCAGCTATTCAACAAATATTTATTCAATGTCTACTATGTGCCAGGTAATAATGAAGTAGACAGGATACTTGCCTACCCACAGATACTGTCTACTGGAAGAAATCAACATTAAACAAACACAAATAAATATGTAATTGTAACATCTTTTAAACTTACAGTTTGGCAATGAGAGACCAGTCATTTTGTCATTTCATTTCTGAATTCCTTAGAACCATAAAGCCCATAAATCTAAAGTCCATAAATCCATGTAGGTTTTAGTATAGCATGTATCTGTAGAAGCATAAATATCTTACTAAAAATAAATAACAAACCTAGTAATTGTTTATGCAAGGAATTGGACATAATATTAGGAATCTTTGTAATTTAATATCTAGTTTTGAGTATTTGTACTCAACCAGTTGTCATAACTAGTTGATCATATTTATCTTCCTGGTTCCCTTAACAAATATTTCTTTAAAAAGTAACAATGGATGTATTTTTACAATGGCTGTTTCTATAATGGAGTTGGGTGGGGTTTTCTCTGTCTTTGGTATTAAATTTTACCAGTCCGACAAGGCTACATCAACAACTTTACAAAAAATAGGATCTTTTGTAAGCATGAGGCACTCACAGAATACTTCAAATATCATCTTGCATTGGCCTTAGCCTGGCCTGTTAGTTCAAGCCCTAAAAATAAACACCTATTAATCAGCTAATGGCAACATGGGTGGACCAGCCCTCTGACTGCAAGGACCTCAGTCTAACCTCATTCAATAGCTTGTCTTATGTCACCCAGGATGAGGCAGTTTGCCGCCAGGAATGCCTCTAAAAGAAAAGACAGTCACAAGCTTAACTAAATGTTTAAAATAACCTTCGTAGCTCCTCTCCACATTGACAGATTGCTTTCAACTCGGTGAAATCAAACCACAGCACCAGCCCCAGTGGCTTTGTGGGACCATCTCAGAGCCACAGAGTTTGTAAAGTAAAACTGCAGGTTCCATCAGAGCTTTCCAAGTGTAGCTCGCCCTTGTCTTGCTTTGAATCAAAAAACAATCAGAAAGGAACTCACTCCTGGAAGTCCTTATCTTCATAAAATTCAGCTAATGATTCCTGTTAAGTTAAATAAAGTTGCCGTGCAACTCACTGCGGAAACTGTTCCCCATTCACCTCGTGCCCGCAGACTTCTCAAAGAATATGAAATGGAGGCACCCCGTGGAGCTAGCCTGTGACTGTTTACGTACACTTACTTTGTCCCAGTGACTCCGGAAAGTTGAGCCCTCAGTATAGTTTTCAGTTTTTTTTGAATGACAGTCTTTTTTCTGTGTGGGGTGGGAGAAGGGGAGGGCAGGTTTGTTTTAATGTACACTTTTCTTTAATGTGTTTACCTCCAAATAAATGAGCTGTAGTAGATACTTTGGCCCTACACAAAGTAAATATTTAGCTCACAGGTTCCATACAGAAACATGGCCTGGAGTATTTGGGTTTTAAGAAAGAGGATCACCCTCAGGAGAAGGGCTGCCATGCATTCCACATGTACTTGATATGATCGGTTCACTAGTGCAGCATCCCACCGGGCCTTCGATGCACCTTCATCTGTTGTACAGGCCCCTCCTGGTCCTCACCAGCCTCACCCCCACCCTACCTTTCCAGCTATGTCTTCTGCATGCCCACAATCTTTCTTTCCTTTTTTTTTTTTTTTTTTAACATCAGACAGTATCATAGTCTTTATTATTGCTATCAGGTATTATAAGTGGTCCCCAACTCTTTTGGCACCAGGGACTATTTTCATGGAAGACAATTTTTCCATTGACCGGGGAGTGGGGAAGATGGTTTTGGGATAATTCAAGCCCATTACATTTATTGTGCACTTTATTTCTATTGTTAATACACTGTAATATATAACGAAATAATTATACAACTCACCATAGGTTGGGGACCCCTGATACACTGTACATACTCTATTTGTAAGGCTTGTATACAACTGGTGGCACAGTGGGTTTGCATCACCATGTCACCACAGACCTGTGAGCAATGTGTTTCACTATGACATTAGGACAGCTACAATGTCACAAGGTGATGGGAATTTTTCAGCTCCATTATGATCTTATGGGATCATGGTTGTATATGTGGTCCATCATTGACTGAAACGTTGTTATGTGGTGCACGACTGTACCTAAATCACAACTCCTTGTGGTGTATACTTTTATCATGACCATTTTACAGATGAAGAAACTGAGACACAGAGAGGTTAAGTGGGAAGAACTAGTGTCAGAGCTGAGACAGAGCCCAGGGTCTGGCCTCAGCGTCTATGCTTTTAACTGCTATGTTTCTGTTGCCTCTTGGAGCTGTGATTAGAAGCCAAGTTTGTTTCCTACTGGGGTCCACATGCTTAGCCATGCCCTTTACTAGCGCTGGGTTCTACGTGGTGATACGTCAGAATCTCTACTGCAGTCTATTTCCTCCTTGGTCAAAAGCACAAGGATTCCAAGCAGCAATATCTGGATAAGTTCTTGAACTTTTCTGCACTGTCCCAAAAGCCCCCATGCCTTTCTTACGACTGTCTGCATGTGCATCTCCCTCCACCTGAAGTGTCCTTTCCTTCTTATACCCACTCAGTGAACTTTGACTTCAAGACTCACTCCAGAGACCGCCTCCCCTCTGCTCGGAGGCTTTCCAAGGTGGAGTTGGTTGCTTCCTTCTCTGAGCCACCTCAGGGACTTCTGCATGGCTCTTGCAACATTTCTGTCCTCACACGTTTATCTTTTAACTTGCTTGTCTCCCTTGCTACTGAGAGCCCCTGGAAGACAGGAACTGTGTTCATGTTATCTTTGCATCACCAGACATGGCCTCCTTTTCAGGAAGGCAGAAGGTATCACTGGTGCCATTGTGCTGGTAGGACAAAGGGGAGGTAGCACTGCACACTGACGAGAGCACTCACTATATGGAAGGAGGTAGACCGGGTGAGCACTGTCAGTCACTCACATGTGATCTTAAACAAGTCATTTGACCTCTGAGAGCCTCAGTTTCTTCATTTGTCAGAATAATGCATTTTTTTAAGGAGTAGATAAATTACTGTACAACTTGCAAGAGTATTTGAAGAACTATGAAGCATTTAGCTCACCATCAGCTGAGGAATAGAACCAGAGTTTACTAAAGCTCATTCCTGTCCTTTGAATCCAGCCCTGCAGTTTTCTGTACTCATGCATGATCCTTCAAAACTTTTACTGTGCAAAACAAAGCTTTTCAGTCCTTAGCCTCATATTTCTTACCCGCAGTTGTCTGATAATGCTTCATTGACTGCAAGAAAAAAAGGGTTTGGGCAGCTTTAGAAGTTGGTGCTGGACCCTGGGCTTCCTAAAGCCCCATTTTGTGATCCCCTCTCTGCCGTAAAGGCAGCCTCAGCATCCCACCTGTTTTCTATGTTCCATCCCAAACCACAACCATCATTTGTTTCCCAAGTCATCTGTTTCCTTTATCTCCTTTTCAGAGACTTTAAATAGTAGTTTTAAATACTTTTCTGTTATTTTTCTGTTCTTTCTCTTTTTCATTTTTTTTATCATGGGTCAAAAACACATAACATTAAATATGCTATCTGAACTATTTTTAAGTTCACAATATCAAGCATATTCACCTTGTGCAACAGATCTCTCTAGAACTTTCATCTTGCAAAACTGAAATTCCAAACCTATTAAACACTAATTTCCCCTCCCTTAGCCCTTGACAACTGTTTTTCCACTTTCTGTTTCTATGATTGTGACCACTTTAGATACTTCAAATAAGTGAAAGCGTATAGTATTTGTCCATTTGTGACTGGCTTATTTCACTTAGCACAATTTATGTCCTCCTTGAAGTTCAATCATGTTGTAGCATGTGACAGGATTTCCCCCTTCTTTAAGACTGCATAGTAGTCCATTATATTTGTGTACCACATTTTCTTTATCCATTCATCAATCAATGGACATTTGGGTTGCTTTGTTCTTTCTCCTTTTTAAAAAAGAAATATTAAGGCTATTTATTATAAGTCTTAAACTTGGCAAGACTTTTCAAAATGCTCTTGATCTAAAATCAGTGTATCAAAAAGATACCTGCACCACCATGTTTATTACAGCACTATTCACAATAGCAAAGATATAGAATCATCCTAAATGTCCATCAATGGGCAAATATTAGTAGATAAAAAATATGGCATATATATACAATGGAATATTATTCAGCCATAAAAAAGAAAGAAATCATGTCATTTGCAGCAATGTGGGTGCAACTGTTGGAGATCATTATGTTAACTGAAATAAGCCAGGCACAGATAGACAAATATTCCACGTTCTCACTCATATGTGGAAGTTAGAAAAGTTGATCTAATGGAGGTAGAGAATAGAATGATGGTAAACAGAGGCTGGGAAGGGTTTGGAGGGAGGTATGAAGAGAGGTTGGTTAATGGGTACAAATATACAGTTATATAGAAGGAATAAGTTCTAATGTTTGATAGCAGAGTACGGTGATAATAGTTAATGACAATGTTTTCTATATTACAAAATAGCTAGAAGAGAAGACTTAAAATGTTCCTAACACATAGAAATGATAAATACTCAAGGTGATGGATACCCTAAATACCCTGATTTGATCATTACACATCCTATGCATCTAACAAATTATGTGTACCCCATAAATATGTGCAAATATTGCATATCAATAAAAAAAATTAAAAAATATTTTTGGTCTAACAGGAAATGTATTTAGGATGGTACAGTGAAACTTCAAGATATTGCCTTGAAATTGGTGTGTGGCCCTTCTTTGCTGTGTGACTTGGGCCTAAATGTTGAAACAGGCACAGCAGTGTCATGTCATTAAGACCAGAAACCTCTATGTAAATAACATTTAAGTCACTGACATCACCAGGGTATTCTTCCTAGTCTCTTTTGAAGTAGAGTTTCTCCTGGTCACATGAAGCTGATCTGCTCTTATTTTTAAAACTAGGAATGATTGTATGAAATAGTCTTTCCTGCTCCCTGGTTGAAAGAAGCATCTAACCTAGTTATAAATTTAGAAAATTTTCTGACTCTGGTTTACTCACATGTCCTTCCCCTCAGTTCTTCATCCCAAATTTTCATCCTGGGTAAGCCAAGGTAAAGTGCTATCTAGTACTGTCTTTGTTAGTACTTTACAGATCCAGATTTCTTTTTTCTAGTGTGTTCATTTCCAGATCTCTAGTCAGATCTGTCAATCCATGGCAAGATGGGTGGTGGGGATGAAGGAGAGAAGAGTTGGGGAAGTTTCTTTATGAGATTCTACGGTTGGGTAGAATTCTGGAATGAGGCAACAATGCATATATACAAATTAAAGTGTTAGGAAGCTTACTTATTCTCAAATCCACTTTGAACTCTAGGATACAAATGCTATTGTATTAATACCTGCTTTATAGATGGAAAAACTAAGACAGAGAAAGTTAAAAGGAGAAGGTACATCAAAGATGATATCATCCAGCCTCCACATTTTATAGAGGAATGACTTGTCTAGTGTGGAAGGGTCCCTTGGTAAAGCAGTTATATTGAAGCTAGACATACAGGAACCTCACTGTGGTACTGAGATGGGGAGGGGTTTGGGAGCAACAAAGATGACACAACCTTCCAAAATCTCAGGGATACAGCAAAAGCAGTGTTAAGAGGGAAGTTTATAGCTGTAAATGCCTACATCAAAAAGACAGAAAGATCACAAATTAACAATCTAATGTCACACCTCAAGGAACTAGAAGGCCGGGAGCAGTGGCTCACGCCTGTAATCCTAGCATTCTGGGAGGCCGAGGCGGGAGGATCATTTGAGCACAGGAGTTCGAGACCAGCCTGAGCAAGAGCGAGACCTGGTCTCTACTAAAAATAGAAAGAAATTATCTGGCCAACTAAAAATATGTATAGAAAAAATTAGCCAGGCATGGTGGCACATGCCTGTAGTCACAGCTACTCGGGAGGCTGAGGCAGTAGGATTGCTTAAGCCCAGGAATTTGAGGTTGCTGTGAGCTAGGGCTGACGCCATGGCACTCACTCTAGCCTGGGTAACAAAGTGAGATTCTGTCTCAAAAAAAAAGAAAAAAGGAACTAGAAAAAGAATAGCAAACCAAACCCAAAAGCTAGCAGAAGAAAAGTGATAACAAAGATCAGAGCAAAACTAAACAAATGGAAACCAAAAAAAAAACAATATAAAGGATCTATGAAACAAAAACTTGCTTCTTTGAAAATATAAACAAAATTGCTAGACCACTAGCTAGATTAACCAGAAATAGAAGAGAAAGCACTCAAATAAGCTCAATCAGAAATGAAAAGGGAGATATTTCAACCGATACCACAAAAATACAAATTATCATTGGTGACTACTGTGAAAACCTCTACACACACAAACTAGAAAATCTAGAGGAAATGGATAATTTTTTGGAAATGCAGAACCTCCCAAGTTTGATAGAAATCTTGAGCAGACCAATAACAAATAGTATGATTGAAACAGTAATGTAAACTCTCCTAAGAAGAAAAAGCCCCTGACGAGACAGATTTGCAGCTGAATTCTACCAGACCTACAAAGAAGAACTGGCACCTATCCTAATGAAAGTGTTTCATAACATCAAGAAAGGGGAAACCTTCCTAACTCCTTCTCTGAAGCCAGTATCACCCTGATACCTTAAGCCAGGAAAGGACAGAACAAAAAAAGAAAAATGCAGACCAAAATCCCTCATGAACATAGATGCAAAAGTCCTCAACCAAATACTAGCAAACCGAATCCAACAGCACATCAAAAAGATAATTCACCATGATCAAGTGGGTTTCATCCCGGGTGTATAGGGATGTTTCAAGATATGCAAATCAATATATGTGACTCACCACATAACAGAATTAAAAACAAAAACCATATGTTATCTCAATAGATACAGAAAAAGCATTCAATAAAATCCCACACCCATTCATGATAAAAACCCTCAACAAACTAGGCATAGAAGGAACATACCTTAAAATTTAAAAAGCCACATACAACAAACCCACAACCAACATCATACTGAATAGGGAAAAGTTGAAAGCATTCCCCCTAAGTACCAGAACAAAATGAGGATGCCCATTCTCACAACGTCTGTTCAACACAGTACTGGAATTCCTACTCAGAGTGATCAGGCAAGAGAAACAAAAGGACATCCAAATCGAGAAAGAGGAGTTTCTTATTCTAGTAACAGTCAAGCTGAGAGTCAAATCAAGAACTCAATACCATTTACAATAGCTGCAGAGAAAAAACCTAGGAATATCCTTAACCTAACAGGTAAAAGTTCTCTGCAAGGAGAACTGCAAAACACTGACAAAAGAAATCATAGATGACACAAACAAATGGAAAAACATCTCATGCTCATGGATTGGAAGAATCAACATTGTTAAATGCCCATACTACCCAAGTGATTTACATATTCAAAGCAAGTCCCTTCAAAATACCAACAACATTTTTTACAGATCTAGAAAAAAATCCTAAACTTCATATGGAACTAAAACAGAGCCAAAGTAATCCTCAGCAAAAAGAACAAATCTGGAGGCATCACCATTACCTGACTTCAATAATTTGACTACTGACTACTGACGACTAATACTACTTATACTACTACTGACTACTTACACTACAAGCCTATAATAACCAAAATAACATGGTACTGGTATAAAGGTAGACACACAGCCCAATGGAACAGAGAGAGAACCCAGAAACAAAGCCATATTGCTATAACCAACTGATTTTCAACAAAGCAGATGAAAGCATACACTGGGGAAAGGATGCCCTATTCAATAAATGATATTGGGAAAACTGGATAGCCACATGCAGAAGAATGAAACTGGATTTCTGTCTCTCACCATATACAAAAATTAACTCAAGGTTGATTAAAGGCTTAAATGCAAGACCTGAAACCATAAAAATTCTAGAAGAAAACCTAGGAAAAACTCTTCTGGACATTGGCCTAGGCAAAGAATGTATGACTAAGACCCCAAAGGCAAATACAGCAACAACATAAATAAATAAATCAGATTTAATTAAACTAAACGTTTCTGCATAACAAAGGACATAATCAACAGAACAAATAGCCTACAGAATGGGAGAAAACATTCTCAAAACTATACATCAAACAAAGGGCTAATATCCAGAATCTATGAAGAACTCAAACAAAGCAGCAGAAATACAACAAATATCCCCATCAAAAAGTGGGTGAAAGACATGAACAGATTTTTTTCACAAGAACATAGGTAAATGGCCAACAAACATATGAAAAAATGCTCAACATCACTAATCATCAGGGAAATGCAAATTAAAACCATGATGAGATACCTCCTTATCCCTATCAGAATGGTCATTATTAAAGAGTTAAAAAATGATAGATGTCGGCACAGTTGCAGTGAAAAAGGAACACTTATACATTGTTCATAGTAATATAAATTAGCACAACCTCTAAGGAAAACAGTACGGAAATTCCTCAAAGAACTGAAAGTAGACCTACTATTTGATCCAGGAATCCCACTGCTGGGTATCTACCCAAAGGAAATGAAGTCATTTCACAAAAAAGACACCCGTACCTGAATGTTTATTGCAGCACAATTCACAATTGCAACGATATGGAATCAATCTAAGTGCCCATCAGCAGATGAGTGGATAAAGAAAATGTGGTATATATATATATATACCATGGACTATTATTCAGCCATAAAAAGGAATGAAATACTGTCTTTTGCAGCAACTTGGATGCAACTGGAGAGCCTAAGTGAAGTATCTCAGGAATGGAATACCAAACATCCCATGTTCTTACAGAGCTAACTGAGGGATATACATATGGTCATAAAAGTGGTGTAATGGACTTTGGAAACTAAAAAGGGGGCAGGTTGGGAGGGAGGGAGGGATCAAAATCTACCTTTCAGATACAATGTATACTATTCTGGTGGTGGATACACTGAAAGCCCTGACTTCAGCATTATACAGTTCGTTCATGTAACGAAAAACACTTGTACCCCCTAAATTTATTGAAATAAATAAATGCTATATGCTATTATGATTATGGTTATTATTACAAGTATTATTACCAATGGCATTATTTTACTCAAAGAAATAATCATTAAATAGTGTGTATCTTATGCCAGTCCCAGAGGTCAGAACTATGCCAGGAAAATAAACCTGGAGTAAAGTCATTCGTGGATTAAATGCAGGGCATTACATTTATTGGAATGCCTTACTCTAGTTGTATTTAGAAGCAAACCTAATATTAACAGAAGAAATTACTCATGAAGCCCAGAACTGCAGAATGCCTCAAAACCTGAAGGATGACAGATAAGATATTTTTCACCACGCAGACTCTGAGCACCAGCTGAATCTTGCCCAGAACGGCCTGCCAGCCCTGTCTAGCAATGGCATCCACTCCCCTGCCATGTGTCTGTCTGCTCATGCAGTCAAGCCTCTTGTGCTCACCTCACTGCCCTGCTGGGAACCGTTCTGGAGCGGGACCGGTGTGCCTTTTCATTCCCTGAGCAGAGCTTCCTTCTTCACTGGGAAACTTCCCTGGCTCAGAGCCCATATTGTGGATCCAGCATTAATTAAGCTGTGCCTTTAAAAATATAATCCGTTGGCATCCTTACAGACTTAAAGTTTTATAACTATAAAGTTGACTTTGAAGTTCATATACTTTGCTTTTTCCTTTTGCTAGGCTTCATTTTTTATTTCTATTTTGCTATTTTATTGTACATGGCTCTTTGGGGGGAAAAGCCGGTATAAATACATTAAAAGCCCCACACCAACATATAGATGCCGTAAGATTCTCATTTTCTTAAAAGAGCATCGTTAAAAATGGTGAGGAGATGATTTTGCAGAGTTTATATTTTAGTGAAAATAAAGCTGTGAGGAACACAGGCTCATGTTTAACCTGGGAATAATGTAGGCATTGTAGGGATGGTATTTGTGGTTCAAGGAGTGCGAACCCATGTGTCATACACAAATACAGTTCACTTTAATAGTTTGCTATCTCTTCACTCATCTTAAACACCTTAAGGTATTTGGAAAAGGAGGAAGAAATAAAACAGATGAACCTGCTGAGATCGGCCAGAAACAGTAGTACTTCATTTTGATTGATGTTTTTACAGCCTTATCTTCTAGATAACAGCTACTGTAAACAAAAGCTTACCTGAATTGATTGTATTTAAAGGATGCAAGAGCCACCTGTGTGCGGCAGTTGGTTCCCAAGTGCTTAGTTTTTCTTGCTAGCAGCCCATTCCTACACACCCTTACCACCCCGACCATCAGTAGTGTTACTTCCAGGGACTAGTGCTCTCGGTTTCAGCTGGGCTTTAAACCACAATCCCAGCAATCTGGGAGCTAGCTCTTGAGAAGTGTACTACTTGCATATATTTCAAGGCTCATTTTTTTATGTATAAAAATTATTTTTCTTTTCTGTATGATAAAGAATTAACAGCAAAAGATTTTTCCCCCCAAATGCATGATAGCCCTCACAGCCTCTCCTGGGGTAGGGAACTCTATACTGGTAATCATTCATGCATTCTGATATCCACTCAACAGATATTTATTGGCTGACTCCTACATGCCACCAAAATACAAGCTGCCCTCATGAAGCTTACATTCCAGAAGTATGTATTTGGTAACTGCAAAGCTAGATTTTCTGTATCTTCTGTTTTTCTGAGACCCACTTTTTTTTAATTGTCTTTCCTTACCTGATCATTTTTCCTAATGACCCAGACATTTCTAACTTCTAATGAATTTTGTTCCTTTCCAGCATTTGCCTTCCTGAACCTACAAAATTGGAAGATTTTGCTTTTGGGGATTGGGTTGGCTAGACAAAGAGATTCTCCTTATCATGAAATATTTATTGTGAATAAGACAAAATTTTAACTACCCATTTAGAGCAAGTTGGGATCTGACATACCTGAAGCATTGTGTCACATTTGGTTACTGATAGATTTATAGGGCAAACATGTATCAGCCTTAATCCTTTCGTTATTTGACTTTGCCAAGGATGAAAATTCCAATTTTTTTTTTATTTTAAGCAGACTTTTATATATCCAGAACCCATAAATCTCTTTATGCCTTGAGATAAATGTCTGACTGAACTTTGGGTTACCCTGTGATCTTTAGAGAGATGAGCCAAGGAAAAAAGAAACCCCATTCCCTCTATACCTAAAAATAAAAGACTGTGAAAAAACGTATTGGGGTAAGCAATATTTATGTAATAAAGTCTCCTCTATTTTATAATGCATTTCTAATTTCTAATATTTAGAAAGTTGGAAGTGAAAAGTTCAACAATATCCTCAAAATTTATCACAGCGTGTCTGGTGGTACACTAACTGGCGAGCACCAAAATGGACTGCAGCACTGTCAGCCCAGGCTTTGCCAACGCGATAATCACTATCCATTATGATTGTCATATCAATTATAAATTCTCTGGCATCAAACACTAAATCAGCTGAAATGATGGGTTTGCCTTTGGCGTGTTTCCCTGGGGAAATAACTGAGAAAACATGTAATAATTCACACAACCAATTTTGTAAACTACCCCCAACTTTTGGAAGAAGGCTGAAATATAAATTCTAGGTAGATAGACATGATTTGCACTCAAGGTCCACGTGAAGTATCTCTCACTCTTAGTACTTATGTTTTCAATGTAAACATGACCTTGGGTACTTTGTTAGTTTTCGAGTTTCTGTTTCTTTGACTGCATTTGCTATTTCTCTCTTCCCATTTGAGGATGTGTACTGTTCACTCCATGCATCCTCCTTTGAAATAGAAACTAGGGCTGTCCTTAAGCGCATCCTCCAGTTTCATAATATAATCATCATTCAGTATGCTTCTGACTCCAACATCCCTCTATGTCTCTAGACCCCAATTCCCACCATCAAAAAATGGATATATCATGGAGAAAATTAAAAGAGCCAATATATGAATAAATACAATAAAGTTGAAAACTTGCCTTTTGTAGGAAAACTTCTAGAATACTATGTCATTGCTCTAATTATTCTTTTACCATGAACCCTTTGGCATTTTTTAGTCAATTGGTATATTTTACTCTTAAAATGTGAATAAATGTGCTCCTATGTTATCAAAATTTTAGTTGTATGCAACCTGTGGAGAGGAACCTTTCTTCTGTGATTTGTGCTCTCTACTCCTAGGGTGGATTCACAAGCTTGTATGTAGATTCTTAACAGGTAAATGCAGAGGGGCTGACGTATGGCAGGAGTAAACATTTCTCCAAGAAAACAAACTAAAAACAACAAGACAAAATAGCTTCTACATTTGTTTCCTATTTTTTCTCTTCTGAGAAGAGATTTACAGTAGGCTAGAAAGACTGTAAGTATAGCATCTAGGTATATCCAAGACAGGACAAAGTCAAGTAGAAATTAAGCACTTTTTCAGGTAATTTAATGTGGACATGAAAATATCAAGGTATATAAACACCAAGGAGAATTTCAGGGTGTTGTGGTTGTGTATTTATTTTATATACATTTTAAATTTTCTTCAACATAATGTATTTTTATTTTCCCTGTGGCATAAAGGCCTGAAGTGAGTTAGGATTTATAATATTTTTACTTTTTTATTTTTAAAATTATAGAAAGTAAATTATCTCAGAGAGATAGGGTTGCACTTTTAATAATCAAGATCCATGAATTGAGCAAGAATACTTATACCTAGGATTCTCTTTCTTTAGTAATTTTAGTTTGCAAACACAGATCTGCCAAGCAAAAAAGTAAAACAACCAAGTTATCATGTTTTTATTTCATTTCTACAAAGAAAGAATATTTGCATTGTATATTAAATTGACCATAGTGCCAGAACCTTACGACATTATATTACATGATCACTAATCTATTATTATTGTACACATATTTACACACAGGCATAAATACACACATACTTTGCATATAAACATGTGCAAGCATATTTCACTTGGACTGAAAAGTTATTTACAACTCTGTCTGGGGATACATACAACAGTGATTAACAAGTGCATAACCAATCTACAACACGCAGATTAAAACTAAATAAACAGTGTAAGAGTTTATTTTAAAACAATTACAAGATGTTTTATATTTCTCCCTCGTCCTGAACTGTGTGTTTGAAAATGCAGTCTTCATAAAAACCACATGCAAGTCTTTTTGATGGTGAAACAATCGACTTCCAACAGCCACATGTCTGCACATATCCTCAGAAAATAGCACAGACCTCACACAGCAATTCAAAATGAGAAAGAAAAAAAGTGTATACATATATATGTGTGTATATATACATATATATATATATATGATTCTCTGCTGTTTCTCTTTTAGAGAAGGAGTTTTCTATTTGCCTATGAATCCAAGTAAAAGATTTTGGCTGGGAACAAAGATTTCAATCAATACAACTAGATGTGTTTTTTTGTTTGATGAAGACCCTCACGGACAAGAAACTTGACTAAACTCATCAAATAATTCCATAGTCCACTTGTCATCCTTCAGTGGAAAATTGTTTATTTTGTCTACTTGATCCAGATCTAGATTATAGGACCCTAGTGCACGAAGAATCTTTTTTCATGTAATCATGGTAATACAGCTCATTGGGAAAGGTATTAGATCAGTTTCATGAGTTTCCCTTATACTGTGCAGAGAGGCAAATTGCGTAATAGTATATGAATCCCACCACTCTTCAATGTCTTATTATATTACCAGAAGTGATGTAAAAGCATACTAATGTTTAAAAATATATGTAGTGGTTTTCTCATAGAGCTAAAAACATAGATAAGCCAAATTAATGGTACAAACGTAAGATACATCTGTATACTAGAGGTGTTTTAGGAGCAGAACTGGGCCTTTGGGGTTCACTGCATGAACCCTGTTCAGCAAGTCTGAACCTTCTTTTCTGGGAAAACAAATCTCTACCTCACACACTCACTTAGACCCGTTGCTTCCCCCTGTTTTCCTCATAACTTATTCCAGCTGTTTATTTCCATTTATATAACAGGCCGAGGCAGGGTTCTGGATTTACTCCTCTTCCCTCATGTTTAGATTCTGCCCCATAACTTCTGAACCCCTACACGGGGTGAAACATTTCTCTTCTCTGAACTTTATGTAGTGATTCTATAGTTCTCATTCCCCAGCTTACTTCCACCTGACTGTCAAGGGCTTTAAATATGTTCCCTCAAATGTAATCATTTTAATTTCTCTTGCCTGAATTTTAGGTTGTCTTTCCGTATACTTCCTAAATGTGGTGGCACTTAAATAGAAATGAGTAGCTAGATAAACTTTTTAGTGTGAAACGATTAACTTCATACTGAGAATTATTATTCCCAATATAGACAGATGGATCCCAGCTCAGACACTGGGCTTCTGATTAGTTGTCTTGCTCCTGGGCCCCTGCTTTTCTCTCTCTTCCAGGTGTTGTAAATATTTTTCAATGTTGAATAACTGTTATAAATGGCTCTGTAAACACAAGGTATAATGAGAGACAATAAAGTATAATAGTTGCAAGCGTGAGCCGTAGAGCCAGACTGCTTGGGTTCAAAGTCTGGTCCTTTTCGTACCCCAGTTTCTTCATCAGTAAAATGAGGATAATCGTGGTGTCCCCTTCATAGGTGCTAGTGAGTAGTAGTATCAAAGTAGTCCATACATGTAAAACTGCCTAAAACACTGCCTGTCCCCTAATAAGTGCTTAGTAAATGTTAGTTACCTCTTTGTTGTTAGTTATTGGAATCATTGTATTATTGTATATATATTCAGACAGCATCTTTAAAGACATAATGATGCATCAAGAGGCCCCCTGAAGTCTATGGAGACCTAGAAGCTAAACTGGCTTCAGGAAATCAACCAAGGTTTACTGGGGCTAGTTTAGCAAAATGCTGCCTAATAAATTATGAGAAATCTCTAAATTCCTGCATCTACCTTTCTCTTCAACAATCTCTGAAGAAGATACTTCAAGGAAAAGTATAATAATAGAAAGTTAACAATCTTCTACATTCTCCATAAGTAAAAACACCACCCAAGTAATTCCTGCATTATAGGATAGTGCAGAGGCATAGCAAGGAAGGGGAGTGTTTTGTTTAATAATTTAAAAAAAAAAGAATAGGCAAATGCTTCCTGAATTTGGGGGTCCTAATTTTCTGTCTGTACCACTGAGTTTCTCAGAGAGTTATAGAAAACCTCAGACTGAAAGATACAATTGATAACTTAGATTCTGTCAAACATTTGCAATCTGAAATCCTCAGGGCTTACCTGAGAATAGCTAGATTTTTCTGGAAAACTATGAATTTACTCAGTGAAGTACCATTTTTAAAACATTCTTGGTGACAATCTTTTAAAAATTTATTACAGCTTTCACTGCCTTTTTAAAACTGAACAAAAAGTAACTAGTGTTTGTTTTTCCTGGACTGTCCTTAGCAACTATTGAGACAGACAAAGTCTGTTTGCCACAACACCAACAGCCATGGACTGTCACAATTGGGTGGCGGGGTTTTTTTGTTGTTGCTGTTTTTTGTTGTTGTTGTTTGGTTTTGTTTTTTACGTGTCTCTTCCCTAATCATCAGCAGTCATTCACCTTGACTGGCAAAGTGTTATGCCTGTAACCAGCCCTTTCAGATTTGCAGCTCTAGGAATTGAATAACCACATTTAACACCAAAACCACAGAACTGTAGAAAACATGGAGAATTCTTCATTTTATGTAGCTCCAGAATCCAAGATATGCAACAAGGAGAGATACTAGTGTATAGTGGAAGTTAGGAGCCAAGAAGTCAGTCACTATAAAAAAACAGCATTGCTTAGTAATTGGGATTAGCCTTGATAGAGAGTTCCTACTCACTGATAATCTCCTTCAGTAGCCCCTTGTACTGTAAATTTTGGGAGTAATTGTAACCGAAATAGCCAATCTATAACAAACAGACTCTCCATACTGCGTATGTGAGAATAGTAGTTGATTTATGTTTAAATTCGAGTCTATGGTAAATATTTATGTGAGTTATCTATTGCTATATAATAGATGACTCCAGTACTGGATGACTTAAAATACTGAACACTTGCCTCACAGTTTCTGTGGGTCAGGAATATGGGCACAGCAAAGCTGGGTCCTCCACTTTACAGCCTCTCACAGGCTGCACTGGCCTGGGGTCTGTTGGCTCATCTGAAGGTTCGACTGAGGATGGCTCCACTTCCAGGCTCTCTTGGTGGTTGTTGGCAGGATTCACTTCCTCATGGACTATTCTAAGGGCTGCAGTTCCTCACTGGCTGTTGACCACAAATGGCCTCAGCTCCTTATCACAAGGGCCTCTCCCACATGGCAGTTTGCTTTAGCAAAGCATGCTAAGCAGAGAAGGCAATAGAGTCCCGCAGCAAGATGGAAGTCAAAGAAGTGACATCTTGTCACTTTTGCCATAATTTTTTTGTTACAAGCAAGTCACTAGGTCCAGCCCACTCTCAAGGAGAGGAGATGACACAGGGCAAGAGGCAGGGATCCTTGAGGCCACCTTAGAAGTCTACATACCACGATAGCCACCTTAGAAGTCTACATACCATGATATCTCTCTGCAGCTCTTAACTGCAACTCAGAGAGAACTCCAGCACCACCTTTACTGTGGTTGTTCTTTCATTACTGCTGTTACTCAGTTTAGTTTGACACTTCTCTGCTGTACCTTTCTTCTATAGATAACACTACTACTTTCAGTGGGGTGAGTTCTAAATGGGACCGGGTACACTATCTATGTCTTTCCTTCTAGCTCACTTTTTACTGTGAAGATGAACCATATGTACAGGGACAGGTTAGTTACAAATTTGCTAAGTATTTTCACATATCTTCAATATGACTTGGTGTTACCATATCATAGGTGCTCCTTTGGGTGTGCTGTTCACCTGTCCGTAACACATTCATCTCTAAAAAGAGGTGGAACCAAGTAGAAGAATGTCCCCCAACCGTGTCAAATTGAACGTCTTCTTTAAAATAAACAAAAATAATTTTTGCTAACCCACTCCTATATAACAGCTATGCCTTTAGATTCCATCTATTTAGGCAATACATACACAACTGAAAGCTACCTTGAATCCTACTTTATTACCTACGCTTTTTAAGTAAGACAAGATTTATATTTTTTCTGTCTGGAAATGGTGCTTGGTGTACATAACAACCTCATAATCTCTTCACAACCCCTCGAGGGTCTCTGGCCCAAGGTCAGGAACCTCTGAGTTAGATGTCAGGGAAGGGGTCAAAAACTCCAACCCACACAGGGGCTGGATGGACACCATAAATGAGTAAAGTAGGCGGGGCATAAGGAAAGAAATTTGTCCTCTTCCATTTCTTTCTTGAATTATGAAACCCTATAAGGTTGTGTTTTGCTTTCCCACATTTGATAGAGACATGATTATGGAGAAATAGGTCTCTGCAATAAGAAAATCACAGTATGAGCATGATGATGGATGACGCCTGGCGCTGTGTCTCAGCACCGGGGAGTAACAGAGGATGGCGGGGACTGTGGCAAACCAGCGAGCCGAGGTTATGTCTGAGGGGGACAGCTGTTACTTATCTCCAGCTGCTTGATGGCAGATCGATTTATTTTTCAAAAGCTGAATATGCAGAATTTTATACAAAAATCCCCAATTTGTATATAAAATGGTTCAATTTTTTAAAATTCATGAAAGCCCAGCCTTGATTTAATAGATCTAGTGATGTTACTATTTTGCAAGGCAGCTTACTCCATGTTTTCAAAAGTTTCAAGTATAGAAACAAATTTATTTGTGTGGAATCAAAATCCAATTCTTGGCTACTTTCAACCATCGTCCTAAGCCTACACTTGAGAGCTACAGCATGAATCAAATCCTTCCTCTCCAAGAGCACTCTTAAAATCAGAAGACGGTGAGTGTGTTACCACATTGACTGTTCATTCTGTTCATTTCAGACATACTCTGTTGTTCTAACCGTGTCTCAAGTATCCTTGGATTCTCCTTCAGGTTGGTCCCAGCCTAGAGATATTCCCCTTAAAATATGATGCCAAGAACCCTCTAAAACACTCTAGGTGTGATTTGAGCTGTGCAAAGGGCATTTCCTCTCTTTTTCTGGTTAAAGTCTAATACTGTGTCACCCTGTTTAGTAAACTGATCACTACATCATAATGAGTACAACCGCAGACTGCCTTAGGTTCTAAAACTGGTTCCTCCACTTTTTAGCTGTGAGACATTAGGCAACCGACTTAATTGCTCTGTGCCTTGATTTCTTCACTTGTAGAACAGGGACCTACCTGTGGGGTTGGCATAAGAATGAAGTGGTTTGATATATGTAAAGTACTTAGAACAGTGTCTAGCTATGAAATCGTTAATAATTAACATTGTTGTAACTATTACTATTATCATCACTATGACCTGTCAGTATGCCATTAGTGTGCTTATCCTGGTCATTAATAAAAATGCCATGCCATGGCCATGCCGAGTCCTGCCTGCACCCTGTCTCCACGCCGCCACTGACTCGATAACCAATACAAAGCTGTCTGACCCTATAATTACTAACCTGCATTCTCCAACTTGTCCTTGAGGGGATCTGCCATGTGCCAGGCACCAGGCATGGAGGACATGAATGTAAAGAAAACACAGTCTTTCCTCTTAACAGAGTCCCAATTCAACAAAAAGACAAATGGTGAAACAGAGGGGTAATCCATAGGAGACAAGTATGCACGAAAAGATACCCAGCTTTGGTTCCACAGTGTCCTATTTAATTTCTCTCAATACCCCAAAATGTAAGGAAACCAGAAGAAACACATTTTGAACATATTTGTAAGGTTGTCATTATTCATGAAGAACTTCCTCTGTCATGCCTTCAAAGTCTATCATGGCTCTTGACTTTCACCTCCCATTCTTTCAAGAGGTATTTGTTGTTTTTACTAATTTGGTGGTATTTTATTTGCAAGCAAAATTACTTATTCAGAAGTCACTCATACTCTAGTCTTTGCTCCCCAGGAGTCTTTAAAATCTGTTGGGGGTCTTTGATCTTATTACTTGACCATGAGTATAGCAACCATAAAATTATAGTCAGCCTTGAAAAGTGTTTACAGAATCAATTCAGATGTCTGTGTGCATCCCATTACTGAGCATCTCCGGGCTGGTAGGGAGGGCTGCAATCCTAGTAGCAGACCAACTCTGTGCTTTGCACATTCCCTCAGACCCAGGGACTCTGTTTTCTTTTAAATGCTGTTAACAGAATCTCTTTGATTTTTATTGGTTACAAAGGTTATATTTGCCTTCCTAGTGATCTCATTCTTGTCCAGTGCTGCCACAGTTAAGGAGACTAGGCATCAAAAAGGTGAAATTGCTCAACCCACAAGCGTGCATTTGACCTACATAAAAATGTTCTACGGTCTTATACTTTTTCAGCAGGAAATGCTACCACTTTTGATTGCCTGGTTTTTCAAATTAGCAGCCAAAGATTTCCCTTCTGTTAGTTCAGATACCAAGGATTTAATTACATAAAGTTGCTTAACGTGGCCAGCCTCCTCATAAACAGGTAAGTTGCTGAAAGGTTATCTTGCCAGTATCTGATAATCTCTGGGTCCTGAGCTATTGGAGAAAGTTCAGAAATGCACTAAAGTGGTGCTGGGAACAAGGCCAGATGTTGTTCTGCCATTAAAGTTCCAAACTTGTCACCCTCTCAAGTCCCTGTTGTTTTTGTCACCCAAAGATCACATAATTTGAAACCCTCTCTCCAATCTCTATTTACAAAGGGAAGTTGTATTTCCCTGTTTTTAATTAATTAGGCACATATCTTCAATCAGATTTTGAGCTAACTTAATATAATTACCTAACTTAATATAATTCCGTAAGAATTATAAAGACTTAGACAGATGGTAGAACCTTATTAATGAATCCTACTAAAAATGTCCATAGATTCATGTTACTGCCGTTAGGGAATCCCGGTTGTGAACCACTACATGAAATGTTCAGCTTCACAATCTTGCAAAACCTTTTTGAGTTGCAGGTTTCATGTGTTGCCTCACAACTGAAACAAGTCCATTTTCTTGAGCACTGAGGTGTTCCCCAGTCTGGGCTTTTCTGCCTAGAAAATGCCATTTTTGTAAAGAGCTGTCATGCTTCGTGTCCTTTGGCTTATGATTTAGCTGTTCAGGGAAAGTGCAGGCTGCTCTCGCTCTCTCAGTGCTGTTGATATGTGTTTTTGTTTTATTAAATCTTTAAAATACTGGGCTTGTTTTTTATGACCCCCATATATTCTTTTGTTCGTCTCCATGACTCGTTAGATCACAGTTTTTTCCTCCCTTTGTGAAAATATTAGTGCCTTTCTAAAGAACATCCTGGTCTCCAGAACAGCTGTCTAATAGAAAGGAGGAATGTGCTAGGTCTGTCGAGGCTGTGACTCAGGGGTGCTTCGCTGATGAGAAGGTTCGAGGCTTCTCAGACACGGTCCGCGGAATCGCAGATCCTCCTGCTCTTGCCAGATTTGTTTTGACAAATCTAAGATCAGTTGGTATTAATTACAGAGCTCTTTGTAAAATAAAGGTATCAAATGGTTTATGTTCCAGTTAGAGACAATCGTTTGTGATTGAAAGTTACGAAGAAACCCTTGGTTAAACGGAAGCAACTCCTTGGCCACGTGTGAGCCTTGTATGCTTTTGAGCATGGGGCCCCCACACCCCATGCACAGGTAGCCTAATTCTTTGACCTTAAAGGAAACTCTTCCTTGGCGATGCTGAGGACGAAGAGAGCATCTGACTTCAGGTAAACCTCGCTGGGCCTCATGCTCCAAGGCTTCCCTCATGTTCTGCATCATCTCTACAACAAGTTCAAAGGCTGGGTTTCCATCTCATGGTTCTGTCCCTGCACGGAGGGGACTCAAAAAGTTTTAATTAATCTTGGATACAACTTGGCTACCCTCCTGATGTGAATCCCCAAATAAAACAGGCCATGACATCCAATTGAACTTGTTCCTGTGCATACAGTATCTCGCAGCCCATCCTGTACTGTTAGTTTTGGCAAGTACACTACAGCATGTAATAAATCATAGAAGGAAAAAGCTTTTTGGCCTAGCGTGGTACAGCCTGCTGTAATGTTAGAATACAGAAAGCAGTTCTGTTTTTAGACATCCTTTTACTAACCCAGCATTCATAATTTATGATTTCACTGTAAAATTCCTGCAACACTACACCAAAACTAGTGCTGCCCTTTAATTAAATGTTCTCGGTAGGAAAAACGTGAAACTGATGTGCAAAACATCTCTCTGTGCACAGTGATTGATAGTGATTGCATCTTTATGAACCCAGCCTAAAGGTCTCAACTTCCTGATGGGTGAAGCAGTCTATAGGGCCACTTCCTGAGTCTGCCTGGCGGGTATCAGTCACTGCTAACAAAATTGGAAATAATCTGGAGGCACAACTTAGAAATATTGAGGTTTTAAGCCTGCAGCTGTCTATACTTTGTCACAAGCCTACATGACCTTATTCCACATTTCCATAAGAACCAATGACCAGACTCCATGCAGTGCCCGCACACACGTAGGGTGTAACGCAGAGAGTAAAGGGTCAGGGAGAAGGTCTCTGAGGGATCCCAGTGTGTCATATGGAGGACAGGAGGTACTTCCAGCCCTGTGGGTGCAGGCATAGGACATTGTAGCCATTATAGCCTCTTGGACCTTAAGCTGTTACATTTTCTTAAATTACTTTTCAGGAGTTCTTTTCTTTTCTTTAGCTGAAAGTAGACAAATTTAATTTTTTTTAAATAGCACTAAACATTAGGAGACTAAAATCCCAAGCCAGGTGTTCCCCAGGTCATCACTGTTTCTCCGTTGATTTTGCCCACCCTCAGCTAGGTAGTTAGATCAGCCCATGTTCCTAGCACCTCACTGAAAGGTAAGATGGGAGTTCCAGTATCTGAAATACTTCCGCTTCCTGGAAAGAAAGGTAACAGATCTGTCCGAGGTGGTAGTATGTGTTAAATGAGCTCTTTGCTGTTAAGTTCAGCTATTTTCAGTCATACTGATAGCAACCAAAACAGAAGCTTTGTGCAGTCCGGTCATTGAATCATCTTATCGGTGCCTCCAAGATGACTTTTTTCTGGAGCTATATTGATACAATGTGTGTATGTTATTTTCTGGTGTTTTTGCAGATTTGGGCCAGGCTTAGTCATCTATTGGTACGGATTTATCCAGGAGCTGGACTGCAACCGGGAGAGGGGCATCCTGCTCAAAGCCAGTTTCCCCACGGACATTGTCACCTTATGCCATAGCATAGCTTGACCCCGAAGATCCTGGAAGAGGAGCTGGGAGGAAAAGGTGAATCCGGAAGCAATTTTACTTTCCTGCAGTGTAAACTCCTGGCAACATCTGCCCTGAACTTCAGCTGAACTCTTGCTGCCCATGGTCACACCACTACCTCTTTAGACAAACATATCAAGAGTTTCTGTTTTCCTTCATCCCTTGCTGATGTGAACAGCCAAGAACTACAGACACAACCCACTCATTATCAGCATTTCTGTCTCTGTCAAACAGTTAGTTTATAGATAGTCATAATCTTTCTTTCTTCCGGATGGTTTCTCTTTGTATGCTGAACAAAAGAAAAAATGTGAAGACTGAAAGGTGTGATTTTTCAATTCTCCTCCCAGTTACCGAATCACCCTCTTATTTTTTTTTTTTCTTTTTCAAAGTCTCTATTCATTGTCTCTCCCTCTCCCTTTCTCTTCAAGTGCACTCACAGATACCCAGTGTTGCATTACCGTCATGGAATAATCTAGCATAAACCTGGAAAAGCTGAAGGCAAGAAGCTTGAAACGAACATTTTGCGCCTACCTGCAGGGCTCCGGGAGACCTAGATGGCAGCTGTGCTGTGTGCTTATTTTGTCCAGTCTCTACGGCTTCCTGAGTTCTGTGACATTAGGCCAAGCTGCAAAAATATACCTGATGAGAATTTCCTCTTTGTTTAATGCTTATTTGAACACCAAACATTTTACACTTAATCTCATTTAAAAGCATTAGTTACTTTGTATCTAGAAACCACACTCATGGACTGGGGTCCGAGAGGAGAGCACTGAAGCTTAGTGCCCCACTGAGAAGAGTTGCTCTTTAAACGTGGCTAGTTGTTGGGATGTATGTGAGCCACTAGTACTTTTATGAGTAAAATTTTTTAAAAACACATTTCGTACCCTGCTTTGTATATGCGTTTTTACATCACCATAACTATATAACTAACACTCAAGTAATTTAGGCATTAGAAATGTTCAGCTTTGAATGAACTAAGTGTACCAGAAATAAACCTAGGGCAATTTTTAAATAAGCAAAATAAAGGAGATTTTGTATTTGTTCACTTTAATTTATTCACTTTTATATACTATAAACCAGATTTTAGTCTAAAGCAAAACATCAATAAATTAATAATAAACCTATCTTTTGAGAAGTTAATCTGTACCCAAATTGTATTTAGTAAAATATGTGCTTCTATGCTAACAAAATATAGTAACTTTTATAAGATTGAATAGGTTATTGTGGAAATATTAATAACAATGTAACTTCTGCAAACAACCTTAGGTTATATACATTGCTTGGTTTTTTAAAAAAACTAAATATATCCTTTGTACTTTGTTCATTTTGCACCTAAGGAGGTTTGCAAAAATCTGCCTGCTGTTTTGCCTTTCAAAGGATACATGTCAGGTCCAAACCTGTGGATTTTAACGCTGTAGCGGGCTGCCTTAAATCAAAAGAGAGTGGAAGAAGATGAAATGGTGAAGATGTATCAGGCAAACTTCTATTTCAGTATAAAATTCATCAGACAGGTTTTGTGAGTGACATAGAATGATTTGAAACCATTACTATACTGCCTTGATACACACACACTTTAAACAAAAATGTTGTTAAAAGCAGGTTTCATGGCCTGCTCTAAACTGCTTTTTCTTCTTTAGGAATAAATTACATTTATCTGCACAGATGTTGAAAATCCTGTTAAACCCTTGTCAAAGATTTGTTTGTTTTACATTAAACAAATTTATGATGAGCGTGCACAAATAAATTAAAAAATAAAAAAAGTGCTTGCGTGTTGTATTTATTCATCTACCTGGCGCCCTGACATAATGTGTTGTGAGAAGGTACTCGTGTTCCCCAGCAAAGCCACCACCTCCAATGAAGGAGCCTTGAAAATTTGGCTCTTAAAAGTGAGAATGAACCCAGCAGTAAAGTGTACATACTATGAGTTAGTCAAAAGTAAGTTTTTCACACACAAAACTAACAGATTATTATATGATGTACTACTTTTGGAGGGATGTGAGGGAAAACGGAGTAATGTTCCCAAATTAAAAGCTTAAAGCCTCCTTGATTTTTTTCTTTTCTGTTAAAAATACTTGTCTGTGTTCCGTCTCTATGTGTTGTTTGCTTGTTTGGTTTTTTAGTTTAGACAATGTTTATATCAGCCCCGGAAAGTAGGCATGGGGTGACAACTTATTTTTATTGCTGTCGTCATTATAGCGTTAACGTTAAAGCCAAATCTTGTTTTATGCAGCATTCTGCACACCGTGCTAATGAATTATGCCAAGCCACAAAGCAGGAGTGGGTGGAAAACGTAAAACTAAATGATGTTCTCTGTGACATATATAGACTTGCCAAGCATCTGCCCTCACAAACACATAAGGGACCCATTTGAAACCTGGAGAGGGCTCAGCTCAAAGCAAAGCTTATGCAGTACTGATATTTAAGGTGACTGCATAGACTTCTTCCCACCCCCCGATCTATGTAGTCCCCCAAAAAAATCATAAACAAGTAAGAATCCTTTTTTTTTTTTTGCCTTCTAGTGAGGTGTATGTCAACTCTTCAAAACACTCCTAAAATCCCATATAAAAGAAAAGGCTTGGGGGTCTAAAGTAGAAAGCTGGACCTCCAGGGGAAATAATTTTCTTTTAACCATAGGTGTGTGTACCTGCTCATTATCTGCAAGGTTTGATTCCACCCTGGATAAGATGATAAATTGTTGGTCTTTGGGGGGTGCATGAACTCATTCAAGCCACCAGGGGATTGCTTAGAGCTCTGATGAGGTAATCTACTAAATGGTCCCTGGTGGGCCACACTAATTAATGCCAAAGTGAATGGTTAATTCACTTGCCTCTCCCGCTACACCCATTGGTTCCTTTTCTCTTTGGAACCCAGATACCTTAGATGTCTGCTCTTTTTAACCTGCTGCCATCTAAAGACCTAGTGTTTTGATTGAATGAAATCTTTACTGCTTCCCTATGTTTCTTCCCTTCCCTTCGCATTTTTCAGTCATCTTCCACTTCACTAGCCTTTGCCAGTTTCTTTCCACATGCACATGTATTCTGCATTTTGTCACTACTCTTTGGCTCTTTTTCCCTAGAAAATGATCCCACGACCAAAGTGTATTCTATCTAAGTCCTGATGCATATCTCTGGTGGGGAGTGGGGAGCAATTGGGCTAATCTCTTTGGGGTAAGGCATGACCTCCACATCCTCCACATGCCAAAATATTCAAGTGCGTATGTAGCACCTGAAGGATCATAAAACTTTTAACTAAGATGATAACATTTTACAGGGTTACATACGGTATGAAGTTTATGCCCTCAGCAAATGTTTAGGCAAAAGGCATCCCCCAAAAATATAAGTTTTATTGCTACTTTCAACCTGGGTGGTGGTGTTCGGCTGATTAAAATTATGAATTAAAATAGTAAAATGTCTGTATGATTTAGTTAGAGAATCAACCCTAGCTCGTTCATCTTGGGGGAGCTTGCCATTTTCCGTGTGATCTGATGGGAGCAAGTTGTTTCAAAGTGTAACTATTTTGTGACAAGATGGAAGGAGAAAAATCTCCCAGTGGGCACATTCTTGATTGGGGTTAAGGAAAAAAGCAAGCTTAACTAGAAAGGAAACTAAAAGGCGAACAATAGGAGTTTGCGGGCAATGTCTCCATTTATAGGAAGCTCCTATCTGAACCTGTCTGCGTCAAGTGTCTCTTAGGTTAAGGAAGGGTCACCTGTGACAAAGTTTGGATCATCTATTCTTTTTACTCAAAACTAACCTTACTATACGTAGTAAACATGGTCTGAACCTGTTTTATTAAGAACACGCCTGGATTCCAAAGATTAAATAAGGAGATGGAATTATGAATTAAATAATAACCAGAACAGCTTGGGTTCCCCTTGTGTTTCTCACTTTCCTGCTATTGTTTTGAATATGGCTGTGAGACAAAGAGCTGCTTAGGTCAAGCACTATAAATTACAGTTTTCATACAATAGTAATCCACTAAAATGATTTCAAAGCTTGATCAAAGTACTTCAAAAGGACCTTTAAAACTTTTCCACAGTACAAGGAGAAGGGAAATGCTCATTTGATGCCTTAATTTGTTTCAGTTAGTATAGCAGATTTCAAGCTGGGTATCATACCCACTTTGTACAAAATCCAACTCATTGGTTAAATACATCCAACTTGTTCTTATTGTTGTTTCATGTATAAGCAAAGGAGATTTAAGTTTTCTGTTAAATACATCCAACTTGTTCTTATTGTTGTTTCATGTATAAGCAAAGGAGATTTAAGTTTTCGTCTAGTTAACTGGAACAACTAAACATTTGCAGTCACTGGTAAACAAAAGATACACATAGTAACATTATAAAATAAGCATAACATACCTTGATAGTATTTAGTTGTGATACTCAAGGTATTAGTTTTAAGACTGTCTAACTCCCTGCACTTAGAATAAAGTGGATCTCAGTGGATTTATTTGGCATTTCAGTAATCATCATGGCAACAGATATATTTAATTTCTCATCCCTTTTCTCTCATCGCTGGGATTTATCCTGAGCTGTCTGCTTTCGTAGGCAAGGATGATGGGAAGTACCCTAGTGATAAGCTAAGCAAATCCTAGGCTCAGCCGTACATAAGGATAGTGTGGACTGCGGCAACAATGTCAGGCTCAACTGAAGACCCATGGTGCTATGTGACAGTAATTTTTAGTTTTTAAAAGGAAGGTCATTTTGAAATGCTGACATGAAATATAACCAAGTCAATTAAGTAATAACAGTTGAAGTTCAGAGTTTAATTGAGGGCCAAACATGAAGCCAATGACCATTAACCTAAAGTGGTCATTAATTCCCCTGGAAACTGCTTTGGTTAAAGGTATTTCTAGAATAATTAGCACTTTTTCTCTTAAAAAAAAAAAAAAAGAAAAGAAAAGAAAACCCTTTTGTCATTTTTTACATTCAACACAAAAGAAGTTCAGAAATAAAAATTTAGTGAGTCTGTAGTAGCCTTTATTTTAAAATTTTAATAGAAGTTCTTTTATAGGGCAAATCAAAATTTAGATAAAACCACCTCTTCTCAGCAAGAAACCATAGTCTTTTAAGTAAACTGAAAGTTGCAAGCACCCTTCATTTGATAGCTTCTTATTTATCTCAATTGTTGACTTATATGTTTCTGTACTTGTTTAATGCAAGATTTCCAACTAGATTTATAAGCTCCATGAGAGTACAAACTACACTTATTTCATTCACTTTCTATCCTCCAATGCCTAACAAAGTTCCTGGCACAGAGCAGGTGTTCAATAAATGTTGAATGAACAAATGAATTACTGTTAAATGTATTAAAAATATGTCCTCACTTGCATTAAGCAAATAATTGGAAACTTTTAACTGTTTCTCATTTTCCTTAGCTAAAAAATAAGTGTATTTACTGGAGTCAGAGAAAAGCATCATATGTGTTGATGTTAAAGAATTACTTTAGAAACCCCTCAAAATCTGAAATAAAGCAAATTCATCAACAAGAATATTTTAGGATGCACATTTAGCTTTAAGGGAAATTTATTTATGTAATTTTGTTGCATTTGACTTAAAGTTTGCCTTAGTACATTATTGTTTACCCCATATTGCTAAATGAGAATATTAAAAATCTTATCTTTCTTTTTTTTTTTCAAAGAAAGGGCTTATCTTTATTTTTACGTTTCTATTTAAAAAACAATTTCCTTTCAAATCATATCAGGGCCCCAAATCAAATGTGTCTACAGACAAGTTTTGGGATATTCAGTGGGGTTATTACATTAGCTACAAATGATACTTTTAATTGCTCACTTTATAACGCTGAGTCGATGGCAGAGGGCTTCCTGGCGGTAGCAGTGGCTGGCTGGCTCAAGAGAGGAGGGTTCTTTGGTCATTTGCCAGCAGGCTCTGACCTTTGGAGAGATACTGTCCATGAACTGCTCGGTGGGTGTTTCCTTGTTAGTCATTAATTCAGAGTATATTATTATTTGAAAGCCAAAAGCATTTGGCATATTTCCTCATATTTTGGAAACTTCTAACACAAAAGGAACTGGAACTTCCACATTTCTTCTTTGCTCTGCCAATTTCCCAGGGCTTAATTTGTTGGGGCCCTTTGGTGTGTGATTCCTTCCGTGAGTATCTGGAGAGAACTAACCCCCAGTACAGACTATCACTGAGACGGGGTCCTCTTTAACTCCACGTAATATTTCTGTCTTTTATTTCTAGCATTAAAGATATGTAAGGTACAAATATTTATTGAGTCCCTAATGTGTATGTAGAAGCATTTGAGGTGCTGTGGGGATTTTTTCTTTAATGTATCAGTTATTTAATTAGATTCTTGGTAAAAAAAAATTTAGACCACCAACTTGTGGAGATAAGCTCCACTCATCAAGGCAAACACAGATTGCAGGTATCCCTGCAGCTGAGGAATAGCTTGGATTTTTGATCAAATTTGCAAGCCCACAGCTTTCTGATCGACCTTGTGCTGCTCTGTAATCTCGTATTTCTCTTCCTTTGTGTGGAAGATCTCACCTTCCTGCTATCTGGGCTTCCACAGCTGCTTCTTGAAGTAAGCATCAGTGAGATGTTTGGGATCTTCATATTGCTCATACCAATTTTTGCAGAGGTAGTGATGACAAATTTCCGGTGAATTCCTCGCAGAGGCACTCAATTGAGGATCAGAGGTACAGTCACAAGTAGCAAGCCACTGTCGGCTGCTTCAGGGAAACCACCCCCTTGCCTCTGTGGATGCCCACTGGGGATGATCAGAATGGTCCCGGGAGGGATGCTAGCTTGCAATTCACTCACATGCTGACCAAAGGGGTCTTTGCCGCGTCTCAACAGCTTTCAAGGCACGTCTTTAGTAGGGTAATACCTAGACATTTTGCGAAGCATACCAGCCAAGTACCACCATTCCTGTCACCATCAAATGGCTTTGAGACAGTGGCAAGAACCTTCTCCTTTTTCTTTTTAATCCTGGATTTAGTGGCTGAGTACTGCCTCTTGCACATGGCCTCTCCAAAATACACAGCACATTGGGAATATCTGCCAATCCCTCTGATGAGAACAGGATTTTAGCCACAGCGGGGCTTCCCTTCTTGGGCTTCTTAGCCTAGAGGTTACCCTTTTTCATCTTGCCACTGGCATCAGTCTTCTGGGCTTCAGGTTTCTTCTCCTTACTATCCAGCTTCTTAACTTTTTCATCTGCCATCTTGTAAAATGGGATAGAGTGAGAATCTTTTTTTTAATGCAATAAAAGTTTCCTCTGCTTGAAGAAAAGTCACCACTTGTCAAAATGAAAAGAACACAAAAGATTTGAAAATTTCAGAAAAGGTCATCACAACAAGAAAAGGGAAATCTATGCAGCTTTTGCTAAGATATTTTAACTTTGGGCAGCAAATAGTTTTCTATTTGCTTGTGATGGCTGCATTCACTGCTATGGAGAAGGATTCTGAGGATTCAGTTCAGCAGGAAATAAGGTGGTGATCAATATAGGCACTGCTCTTTGGAATGGGTACTGATCACATGGGTGCCACATCCTATTTTACATTCCTGCTCCGGAGCATTCATGGTCAGGGCAAGTATAAATAAATTCTAAGCATTTGGAACAATTCATACCTGTTCATCGGCCTAAGTAATAAAACAAGCAATAACTGGTTCTATAACATCAAGTGAAGTGTCTGTCTATGGCTCAGATAAGCTAAATATGTCAATAGAAACAGGATTTAAAAACTCAAGATAAACACTGGAAGGTAATTATTATTCTCTGCAAATGGCTACAAGTTAAATGATGTTATTGATGAAAAACATTGGGTTTATATTTTGGCTCTGCATAAGAATCGTGAGATTTGGGGATTATCTTACATTAGATGGTCTTATACACTTCTTCATATTGGGGGTTTGTTTTTGGTTTTTTGTTTGTTTTTTCCCAGTCAAACCAGACTAGGGATTCAAGGTCAGCTGCAGACTCTGCCTTCTTTCTCTTTCATGGCCTTTGTATCATCTGGTATCAATTTTCTACTTAGTATAGTGCATTTTTATGAAGCAGTGATTGTGTATAATATTGGTTTTACAATATGCTCCCAAAAAGAAGTGTTAAAATATTTTCAAGGACAGAGAAGATTGGTATGTTTTACTTGGTAATGCAGTTTTGTTAATATACTTACCATTAAGGCATAAATAATTTTGCTTAAACCTTTTAATTGTATCAGTTCACTAATTCTGGCAGCTAAAATAATGACAATCATTGCACGTGGAAAATTAGTAGGTAAAAATGTAAAAGTATTATATTTTGTGCTAATTGAAATAGAAGAATCCATCTTGGTTTTCAGAGTTCCAATTTTTAAAAAAGAAATTTTGAAATAAATGAAAAAATAGCAATCCAACATAGTAGGATAATCAAAAAGCAGAACAACAAAAGATGGCAAAGTGTACATGAGCACATCACATATTAATGTAAAACCCAGTATTGGCAAATTCTTCTCATCGTACTTGTTTCTCCATTATCTTTGAAAGGGTTTCCCAATGACAAAGCAGGTTAAAATAGCAGATGGGATGTAGAATGAGCAAAGACACTCATGTGAGAATCAAGTTACATTTTCAGTTGGCTTCTTGACAATACCCTAGGAGGTGTGTGGAAAATAAAATTGAGCCATTAACAAAGGTGAGAGGAGTTTGAGTTATAGACTCAGAATTTGAGAATTGGAAGGCACCTGGAGCCTCAGTTTACAGATGAGAACATTGAAGTCTGGAGAGATGGGTGACTCGTCCCAGGTCGCATAGCTATCTAATCAGAAGCAGGGCAGACTGTGTACCTCCTCACCTCCCATCTACTGTCCTTTCCCCCATAGGCTAATAATTTATTCCCAAAGGAATTTCAATGGCTTAAGTTTACTGTTTACAAAGTAAAGAGTCATGGTATATTTTTTAAGGAACATTCCGAACCTGTTTTGACTGGGCCTGTGATGCCCTAACCTCTGTAGTAGAAATCAGCTTGTTTCTGGCAGAAATAGTTATCATTTTATTTACACTTTCGTATCCTAAAATCCTTAACATTTGTTGGCAGTTTCTATACATTGCCATTTAATCTAAGAATGAATTTGGAAACATTAAAGACATTTTCCACCCATATGGCCAATTTACATATTAACTGGATTTCTCTTCCACTGGAAAAAGATCCACAGATATTATGTTTACCTTCTCCTCTTCCTGTAAGGATAAGGTAACATTTAAACCAACAATAATTCAAGAATGTCTTACTGATCATCACCAAGAATGACTAGCCTATAATATTCTAGAAGTGTATCCAGTAGAGCCTGGTGGCTGAAACACAGGCTTTGATAATAGGTTAGAATCCCTGCCTCTCCACTTCCAGGTAACCAAACTCTCTAAAAGCTTCACTTTCTTCATTTGCAAAATTTAAATAATACCTATCACACAGGACTATTATGAGGGTTAAGATTAGTGCTTAATATATCATAAGTCATAGCTGTAATAAAGCTATCATATATCATATTATATTATGTATTATATAATTATTAATCATATTACTACTACCATGGAGGGTTTCACTTAGTAAACGATACTCAGCAGTAAAAATGTGTGTTTTCTATGTGAATGTAGAAATCGCTATGGGGTGAATAGCTTGGCTTACTTTTCTAAAGTTCACTTAGAAAAAGCCGTTTTCCAAAGTTAAGAGACAAGCAAAACAAGACCCTCCTTCAAGAGTGGGCATATGTTAAGTTGATTGTTTTCACAGACAGATGTCTAACTTAACATTCCTCTGCTCAGAGGAGGAGCTCCAAGACAGTGAGCTCATGTTTCTTTTGATAGTGACCATAGCCTTTGCCATAAATATAGCTGCAGGGGCAGCACGGCACAGGAACCAGCCAGTACTTACGCACCTGATTGATGGCCCAAATCCACCCTGCACAAGATGAGCCCCCTAAAGGTGCACAGGTTTGTCATAATATAAAAGCTTTCTTTAAGGGGATTGAAATACCCTTGTGAAATACCTTCTCCGGGTCATTTCTTTTCAGTGAAAGAAAGCATAAAATGCTATTTGAATTTGATCTTTGAAAAAACAAAAAGGCAAAGCAGAAGGAATTTGGGGACATCACTAGTCTGTTTTAGGATTCTTTCTCTGCTTGATGGTTGTAACACTATTTGGGGTGGATTTTTAAAAGACATGACTTGCGACAGCACATCACCCCTAAATATAAACCTCATTAGATCACAGGTAAGCTGAGCAATTTCTAAACAATTGAACAAGTACTGATGCTCCCCTTGCAAAACACAGGGCAGTTTCAGATATTGGAAGCAGACTCTGAATCAGCTTCTCCTTGGCAGGGAAAACACTTGAACCACGATGCTGGGTGTGGGAAGTGTGAGTCCTTACATCTGGGGACTTAGCAACTAACTAAGCTTCCCAACACCAGGTAAGCAAGTAGTCCTCTGTAGCTTATAGAGGACTTAACTAATTTGGCTTTGCTTCTTGTAGAAGTTGCTTACTTTACAACAGTAAAGGAAACTTGAGAGAACACTTAAGACTGAAGAGAATGATTTCGGTTTCCATAATATATTCTATCTGAAAACTAAAAAATAATCTTTAAAAAAATAAACAGGGAAAATCATTCTGTGGTTTTCCCTTGTACACATTAAATAAATGTATATGCCATTTCTCCTATTAAAAAAATATTAAAATGAGTGTCCACCCATCATGAAAATTGAAAGTTAAATTGTAGTATGAATTGCCCAGACTAACCTGCTATCAACACCCAAAGAATGTCTTTTCATAGTTTGTTGTAGTATCTCAGCAGACACTGGAAGACAAAGATAGCAAGTTGTGGCATATCAGTAGGCTCCCTTGGATGTTCCCTCGAAACCTCCAAACAAAATTAGGGGATGAGAACAACTGAAAGGAAACTGGTGGTGAGCATTGCTTTCAACGTGGTGTGCCCAATGGCCCCTTCTCTTGCATGGGTATTGCATAAGTTATGAAAGGGAGAATTGAATAGAAAAAAAAAATCTCTTTTTACTCACAAATAGTAAAAATTAGCAGAACAGAAGTAACAGTCCCTGAGAATAACTTTGCAATGGACCCATTTAGCATGGTAGACTTTGTGGTATAAAGATAATACAGACTCTTTCATTAACTGAATTGGAGAGTTTCAGATTAATTTACATCAGACTCAGCCTGGCATCCTATCTGGTTAAAAAACATTAAACCTAAACTAATGGCCAATAAACATATGAAAAAATGTTCAACATCACTAATCATCAGAGAAATGGAAATCAAAACAATAATGAGATATCACCTAACCCCAGTGAGAATGGCTTTTATCAAAAAGTCCAAAAACAATAGATGCTGGTGTGGATGCAGAGAGAAAGAAACACTTATACACTGTTGGTTGGCCTGCAAACTAGTGCAGCCTCTATGGAAAACAGTATGGAGTTTCCTCAAAGAACTAAAAGTAGACCTGCCATTTGATCCAGCAATCCCACTACTGGGTATTTACCCAAAGGAAAAAAGTCATTTTATTAAAAAGACACTTGCACTAGAATGTTTATTGCAGCGCAATTCACAATTACAAAGATGTGGAATCAACCCAAGTGCCCATCAGTTCATGAGTGGTTTAATAAAGTGTGATATATGTACACCATGGAGTACTACTCAGCCATAAAAAATGAGTTAATACCTTTGCAACAATCTAGATGGAACTGGAGACCATTCTCCTAAGTGAAGCATCACAATAATGGAAAAACAAACACCACATGTACTCACTATTAAATTGGAACCAGCTGATCAGCACTCATGTGCACAGATGGAAGTAAAACTCAACAGAAATCATGCAGATGGGAGCGGGGAGGAGGGGATGAGTAAATTCACACCTAAGGGGTACAATGTACACTGTCTGGGTGATGGGCACACTTGTAATTTTGACTCAAGTAGTACAAAAGCAATCCACATAACCAAAACTTCTGTACACCCGTAATATTATGAAATAAAAAAAAAAATCAAACAAGATTTCACACCCGCGCACGCACACACTCACACATACACCTACAAAGACATTTTCTTTCCCCCTTCATGAATAGTCTGGGAAATACAGTCTTAAAGAAATTAAAATAAATTGTACCAGGGATTCCTTAGGAAATTGGTTTTGAACTAAAATACAGTTGTCATTATTGTTGTTGTTATCATTATGTTATTTAAGTGCTGTTGGGGGCCAACATTGAGTAGATGCCGATGATAATGTGTTCACTTTTTCCCCCTTTGTTTGCAAAAGCTGGGAGATTGTGAGAAAAGATGCCTCCAACATTAACACTTCTTGAAGGCCTTGGCATCTGTACCTCTTTTCCACAAATTAAAAAAAAAAAAAGTTCTGACTTGTAAAGAGCAGAAAACCTTAAGAGTTGATTAGAGCCAAAGGTGATTTTCCAGGGAAAACAATAGCTGTTTTGTGCAGACACCCCTCCACAGCCTGGAAATGCAGAGTTCTTGAGAATAAAAGAAAATAGAATTTCCTTTTGCAAAAAAAAAAAAAATTAAGCCTGACACAAACTGCCCTGAAATGGCTAGATCTGATTAGTACCTAAAATTGATTTGAGTTTATAACATGGTGAAGTCAAATTACAGAGTCACCAAAAATATTCAGTTCATTAATTCTTCTAGCCCATCAGCATTTGTTGATATAGTTGGAGATGGGATGAGGAAGGGCTTCTTGCCTGCTGTAGGAACCATAGTACCCCATGTGCTGGAATTGGAGGCTCAGCAGAGACAGCCCAATTGGTCCTCCCCATCAAGGATGGGGAGTCAATATTGCCACTTGGGGAGGGCTCAGATCAATTCCAGAGCAGCTAGTAGGCCCTCAGAATTAAAACCCAGAGAGAGAGTTATCTGTTCCTGAATGCCTACAGGAGAGAGAAAGGACATGTGGCAAACACAATTCATTGTCTACACAAACCACTCTCACACACACACACACACACATCCGCCCTACCTTCAATTTTCCTAACAGAATGTGTTTTAATCAGGAGTTGGAAGAAGATGCTTTATCACACGTGGACTGGTCCTATGATGAACAAGCAATACCATTGTAGCCAGTGAGATAAAAGTGAACACCTATGTTGAAGTTTCTGAGAAAGCCTTTCTTCCCTGATAAAAGGAAAGCCCCTTTTCTATCATCCTCTCCCTTTCAATGTAAGGATGGGAAGGTTATAGCTGCAGTGGCCATCTGAGACTGTGAGGAAAGGACTAAGAAACCACCAGAGCCACTGAGCCACGGCAACACTGCTAATCCTCAGCCTCCTTGCCATGTGAGAAGAATAAACTCTACTTGTTTCAACTATTATCCATTAGATATTCTGTTACTTGCACCTGAAAGCCTTCCTAACTGACAAAGGAATCTTGTGAATTTCTAGAACAGGGCCAGTGATAATGTCTTATTCTGCACTGTGGGAGAGATCTGGCTGAAATGTCTAATGAAGTTACTGATTGCTCTAGACATAGCCAGAAGCACTGATCTCTAAGAAATCTGAAATTCTGAGAGGGGGAGGATAGAAGTTAATTCCTCTTGGAGAGGGGGTGGACCTAGTAATTAATTCTGCAGTACCCCCATCAAATGCATCCTATAGTAGGACAAAATATTGATCTTACTAATCTAAAATGTAGATAATAAGGGAAAGCAGTGTGGAGTATCTGGGAACTCTCTGTACTATCTTCACAACTTAACTGTAAATCTAAAACTATTAAAAAATAAAAAGTTTCTTTTGAAATAAAAATAAAACATAATAATAGATAAAGAAAATGGGTTTTTATATGTGAAACTAATTTGGATGGTAATATTTTACTTTACATGTGAACAGCTTTTGGGGCAAGTCTCTTCACTTATCTGGTCATTTCCATGCCTATCCCTGTAGAGCTACAGCACTTCCTAAAAATGTGAAAGGGATCAGGAATTTCTGTGCCCATTCAATAGATAAGAAAACAGCCATACTAGAGAGGTGAAGTGACCTGGAGAAGGTCACACACTCATTAGCGACAAAGCTAAGAATAGGCCTGGCCTCCCATGAAGAGAGCTTTGCCCTTTCCTCTCTCCTCTTAAAATGGCAAGACACTTTTACAAAAGCTCATGGAAACAGGAAATTTTCAATTTGGTGGAAACTATTCAGACAATCTGGTCACAGAGTAATAAGTCAAATGCTATGAGGTGAACAATCTAACTTTTCTCTTTTAATTTTATAAAGAACATAACTGGAAAATCAATCCACTGAGCAAATGACTATTGATATCCCAATCATCCACAAACCTCCACTTTCATCAAACCTTAGCAACTTATTGTAACTCATGGCACGCTTCAAATCAAAGATGGCCTTTATACAAATCTATTCTTAAATAAATCTAATCATATTCATTAGAATAAATGTATAAACAATGAGCAAAATTATCACGTTTCAATTAATTTCTTATATATAAAATATTCATAGTCTGAAAGCCATTAGTTTAAATCTCTACATAAATTACATGATATGATGAAGTATGAGCCAAATATTGTCCAGTGAAGATATATCTGAATCCCTGTTAGGCTGTATAAAAACCTTGCCTAGTGTCACACTGGAACACAACTCCTTTGATTAACAAAGCAAAATAAAACAGAAGCTATTATATCTACCAGGAGAGGATGAAGAAAAATGAAGGCTAGAATATTAATAACTTCACCTAATAAAAAACTAGAGACTAGATACCAGAGACCATCAAGTGTCTCTTCTTGCATTTCAAGGCGAGACACACAGCTGTCACTCTGTCTGTTCTCCAACAAAGTGTATCGATGGAAGATTGATTAGTGCCAGTGAGGAGAGGTTTGCTGTTGACACCCTTCATCGTCTGTGATTAGGCCAGTGGACTCAAGAGTGGGGGCATTCACCCCAGAGGATTTGTAAGAAAACTACATTAGAACCTCTATTTACTTTTTAATTTTAAAAAAAGTTAATATATTTGACTAATGTTGCCAACTTTTGTAATATTTGCAAAGAAATATTAACAGTATGTAAACAATTGATAAATAAATACACACAGTTTGAGTGTGTACACAATTTTTTCCCCTGACAGCAGCATGTGATCAATAACAACAAGGATCTATAGGTACCATCTATGAGTGTCCACACTCACTTAATACAAATTACACACTGATTTTGACATGGCCGTCCAAATATATTGATCTGCTGTGCCTTAAGTACTTCCAAGGGACATACTCAATTTTCAGATGTCTGGTCTCAATCTGGTAGTAATGTACTAGTGTGGTCTGGGCACCACAATCACAGGACACATACAATAGCTGAAGTATGGTGTGCCATTTTGCAAATGCTCAGGTATTACATTTAAAAGATTGATACACTATACCACAGAACAATAAAAATAAGAAATCAACTGACTTCATAATTGTTAAATTCACTGCTTTTCAATTCCCCAGATTATGTAGGGTGTTATGCTACCCACTGGTTAGCAGTGGCATGGTGGTCCATACTAAAATGGGAAGATAGAAAATAAATAAGTAAACCAATGAATGAGAATGTCAATTTTAAATAGTGCCAAGTGCCATGGAGAAAAGAGAATAGAGAGATGTGACAGATACCAATACGGTAGAGGGAAGGGAGCACTTTAGATTATGTGTTCAGAGAAGGTGATGTGTAGCAAAGAGCTAAATGAGAAGGAGCCATTCATGCAAAAATCTGGGGCTGCCCAATCTCAGAGAGGTGATGTCCTTCCTTAAGGCATCTCAACAGAGCAGAAGCTCAAGTTCATGTTTATTCTGCAGGATTCATGCATCGTCTTTTTTGTATGTCAATTTAGTATAATTGTGTATGGGGATGTTTAAAGTAAAATGAGCTTCACTACATGGTCATTCTCAGAAAATCCCAGGATATATTTATGTGTTACCATTTGTAACAACATAACCCCATGATTTTAAAATTTAAAACAGATTTAAGCGCTTTCTCAGTCACCTGGAAACCTCATGCATGTACACAACCCACAGTTCTGCAGTCAGAGGAATCTCCAAGCCTCTTCAAAGCTATGAACCAAACAGACACCACCAAGACTGCCATGCTTTTTTGTTTTTACAAGACCATATAAGCAAGAAGAAATCCTTGCATATGGAAGTCACAAAGCCAAAACCCTGCAACTGCTTTCTCTTCCACTACCAGGAACTGAATTGAGAAATGTGATAAACTCAGTGGCTTCTTAAGAAGTCGCAGACCGGTGACACATCAGCCCAGCAGAATGTGCAAAACATTCCACTATGGAACACCATAATTCCTTCCCTCTCCAAAAAGGAAGGCAAGCAAAGGAGAAAGGAAGAGAGCAGTTTCTGATCGCAAGTCATGCTCCTCTCTTCTTCATTTCTGCAGGAGTCCCACACCCCAAATTCAAATCAAGAGAGCTCAGAGGCACCTTCAGTATCACCAAACGCTTGTTTGCCTGGTACTAATCTTCTCATAGGAGACCATAGCGGAACCAACATGGACTATAAGGACCTTGACCTTCCAACAGAATGTGCCCTGGATGGGCATTTACCAGGGTAGGGATGAGGGTGAGGTATGTGAGGGCACTTGCCTTGGGTGCAAAATTGAAGAGGACCCCAAAAGACTCAGTATCCAATATAAAGAACATCATAGTGAAACATTTTAAAAATCAAAATTCATGCAAAGAAATCTGTAATGAACCAAATATCAAAATTCTAAATAAAGGCAGTGTTACTGATTTCTTGAAAAAAAAAAAGAAAATCTGAGGCTGAGCATTCCAGGCAGAGAGGCAGCATCAGTGAAGGCCCTAAGACAGAAAGATAGTCTGTCCTGTTTGAAAACGACAAGGAGGCTGGTGGCTACAAGGTGAACAAGGAGAGAGGGAAGTACCTACACAGGGACAAGACTGTATATGGCCTCATAGATACTGAGAAGGAGTTTAGACTTTATTCTGAGTGCAATTGGAAGCCATCAGAAGATATTAAGCAGAAAATTGACAAGATCTGATTTACATTTTTAAAAGATCACTCTGGCTGCTATGAGGCAAATAGATTTTAGGAGAAAAAGAGGAAGCAAAGATCAGACAAGAAGCAGGATTATACACAATAGCCAAAAGGTAGAAACAATCCAAGTGTCCAAATGGTGAATGAATAAACAAAATGTGGTATGTCCATGCAATGGAATATCACTCAACCTTAAAAAGAAAGGAAATTCTGACACATGCTATAATGTGTATGAACCTCAAGGACATCATGTTATGTGACATATATTAGTCACAAAAGGAGAAACATTGTATGATTACATTTATATGAGGAATAGACAAACTCACAGAGACAGAAAGTAGAACGGTGGTTGATAGGCTGGAGGAAAGGGGAAAATGGGCATTTTTGTTTAGTGGGTATAGAGTTTCAGTTTGGAAAATAAAAAAGTGCTGGAGATGGAAGATGGTGATGGTTGCATGACAATGTAAATGCACTTAATGCCACTGTACTGCACAATTAAAAATCGATAAAATGGTAAATGTTACATTATGTACAGATGCTCCTCAACTTATAATGGGGTTACATCCCAATAAGCCCATAATAAGTTGAAAATATTGTAAGTCAAATGCATTTAATACAGCTAACCTACTGGACATCATAGCTTAGCCTAGCCTAACTTAAACATGCTCACAGCTGACAGTTGGGCAAAACCATCTAACACAAAGTCTATTTTGTAATTAAGTGTTGAATAGCTCATGTAATTTGTTAAGTCCTGTACTGAAAGTGAAAAACAGAATGGTTGTATGGGTATTGAAGTATGGTTTCTACTGAATGTGTATCGCTTTCGCACCATTGCAAAGTCAAACCATCGTAAGTTGGAGACCATCTGTATATTTTACCACAACAAAAAAAATGAAGAAGTTTGAAGAACAAAAAAAGAGAGACCAGGCAAGAAATGATGGCAGCTTGAACTAGGTTAGTGGAGGTGGATAGATAAGGGATATATTTTGGAGGTAGAACCTAGAGGATTTTGGATAGACTGGGGAAGGCAAAGAAGAGGGAAAGTGAGAAGATAAAAGGACTCAAGAATGACTTCTAGGTTTTGACCTGATCAAGTGGTTAGATGGTGGCACAATTCACAGAGCTAAGGAAGACCTGGGGCTTGTGATGGTGGTGAAGAAGGGTAGAGTAGAAATCTAGAGTTCTATTTTGGATATAATAAGTTTGAGATGCCTACTAGCACACAACCAAGTGCAGGTGTCAGATTGACAGTCGAACATTAAGTCTGGAGGTCACAGGGAAGGCTGTGCTGGAGATAAGAATCTGGAAGTCATTAGTGTATAATGCCCTAAAAAGAGAGTGTAGTGAAAGAAGTTGGCTTTGCCATTACACTTTGCTTGAAAGTTCGAAACATATAATCCAAGAAAGTAGAATAGCTTTGAACATAAAATGCTTAAACAAATTTTTTAACAAGAGAAAATTGAGATAAGATGAGAAGAAAATTGTCTTCAGGAAGCCCCTAAAGAATCCCCCAATCTCCCCAACCCTGGTAAGTGGTTATGTACAAATGATTATGGTCTTTAATATCTCTTCTACTTCTTTTGTATTTACTTTGTAATGATAACTAGCTTTTCTTATGTAGATGTTAGCTTTCCAATTAATATATCCCAATATGTTACACATGTGAATAACATGGGCAACAATTTGTCACCCCTACAATTAATGCAATGCTCTGCACATAAAAAACATGCAATGCATGTGTCCATTGCTGGATTAATATGTTGGGGAGATCACTAAGATCATTCTCCAGTAACGAGAGGAGTTTCTTGTCCTGAGGAAAACAGCAAGATAAAATGTGATATTACAATTGTTGACAGATATTTTTAGGACCAGCATCCTAATTTTTTCTTTCTTTTTTTTTTTTTGCCTAACGTGTCTCAGAAAAAGAAAATTGTCTAAATTATTAAAATGAGATGACAAATTCAAAAGGTCAGTTCTACTTCTTCACTGTGAACTGAATGTGTTTGGCACAATAGGAGCTTGAAAGGATACTTTTATTTAATTAAAAAAAGTATCCTTGATTATCATAAAGTGATGGGCAGAAAAATCTATAAGATCAATGCACTCTGCTATTCTATGTCAAGTCAAATTCAAAATAGGTCTGTAGCACTTGTCATTCACACTCATTCACTCAACAAACCTTCACTGATTATCTACCATGGACCAGGTACACATCAGTAAGACTTACCCTCAATTCTCAAGTAACTCACAGTAAGGTTTATGATTGGAAGATTTCTCGCAGCCTAAAAATCAAGATGATGACATATGTCAAAAACCGCTGCTTTACCAATGACATTGAAACAGCCAGAGAAGGAAGCAGCCTTTCAGTAGAAGGGTAGTCAAACTAAAAGATGGAGAGTCAGAAATAAAGCAGCTGACGGTGAACGACCGGCCCTGCCAAGGACTAGAAGGCCAGGTGTTCTCAGAGTCAGCCCCTCAGTGCCAGTGGTAGGTCTCTGCTCCTGGAGGTGAATGCATTGAAATTTGAATCATACGGCTAATCTCCCAAGTTCTGTTTCCATGCGTATCAAATATGTTTCTCATTACCACTTGGGTTCTCATTTAGATTTCCGTTTGCTGGTGAGAAAACAATCCTCCTTGGTCTTCTTCTGATTATATTTTGTATTTTGATTAAATAAATTGGCATTCTGGTTTACAGATCAGGTTCACATGAGCTTGGCTCATGTGAGTCTCAGGGTGCTGAATACACCAAAATTCAGGGCCTGCAAATCTGAAGACTCTGCTTTAAATTCATCAAGGTAAATGCCAAACTGTGAGACTGTTTGGCAGGCAGCCAACCAGCCTCCCTGAGCGATACCCTAACCATAGCACAGTTGCTCTTTCAAGCCCTAAGAGAATTCCCTAGAAATTTTAATACGGATAGTCTTACCATGTCTGTTAGTAATATTTATATACCTTTGATACTTTTTTTCTTCCTCAATGGGTAATCTGACCTGTTGGGCTTTCATTTTACTTAGTTTTTTTTAGGCATGAATGGAGAAGAGTGGTCATAATTTCTGTTTAATCTTGAGATTTATTAATATTTCCTATGAGTCAAGGGGACATTTCATGCTTAGGCCCAGGGTCCCAATTTCCATATATCCCCCCTAAAACTGGTGAAAATCTTCACTTTGGGGAAGAAATAGCAGCAAGACTTTGTGATATTCCCCCATGCACGGGTTAAAAACATGAACAGGAGATCTTGATACTATAGCAGAGAGGTCATGTAAATATGATACAGGAGAAACAAACCAGCCTATATCTTTGGATTTGTGAGTAAGTTCTTCTAATGAGGGCTGTCAGATGCTTGTTACTACAAAATAAATGCCTTTTGGCTGGGTTTTTTTTTTTTTTTTTTTTTTTTTTGCTCCTGATTAAAAAGAAAGCAAAACTATAACACAATTCTTAAACAAATTTTAAATGGTATCATCATTGCTAATGCTTTTTTTACAATTCAGTTCATCACTGCAGGCAAATCAGTTTCTCATTCATAAATTCGCTGATTGTCAAAACAATGTACAGGATCGTTTATCATAATGTAATATATCTTGGAAAGCAATCATAACATAAAGAAGACTTTCTCTTATGTAAAGGACAGCCTATTTTGATATATTTTAAAGGCAAGCTCTGATTGGCTATTCACTAATTTGTTGCTATGAGCAACATAATAATTTAAATTGGAAACCTTCAGGATTTCAGTTGCTCTGTAATGTTGTATTTGGATTTTCTAAGCTGTTTTTTTTTTCCCCCGCTCTTTCTTTTTGCTTTAATTCTTCTGTTTTTCCAGGTAGGAAAATTTGACCATTTTCTTTAATAATATTTCTGTTTAGAATTTTTAAATAATGTATAACATCCATAAATCACACAAGACTATGTAGATTATTATTTGGCAAATTCAAATGCCTAGTGGCAAACAAGAAAAACAAACTGATTGTCTTACCCAAAAGAGAATTTCTTGACAGTGTATTAGTTTCCAAGGACTGCTGTAATAAAATACCACAAACTAGGTGACTTAAAACAGTAGAAATTTATTGTCTCACAGTTCTGGAAGCTAGATATTCAAAATCAAGATGTCAGCAGGGCCAGGCTCTCACCGCTGAAGACTCTAGGGAAGAATCCTTTCTTGTCTCTTCCTGCTTCAAGTAGTTCTAGAAATCCTTGGCCTTCCTTGGCTTGTGGATAGATCACTCCAATTTCTGCCTGTGTAGTCACATGGCATTCTCCCATGTGTCTGTATGTTGTTTCTTCTCTTCTTATGAAGACTCCAATTATACCAGGGTCCACCCTAATCCAGTAGGACTTTATCTTAACTTGATTATATCTGCAAAGATCCTATTTCCAAATAAGGTCATATTTACAAGTTCTAGGGTTAGGAATAAGGCTGAGAATAGTAAGTCCAGAGTGCTAGGAGCCAAGAACAGGCTGGTCAGCACATGCTACTGAGATGTCCAGTCTTTCATTTGGTCATCAGATTGTTTATCCAAGAGTCGAAGTTGCAAGACTATACCTCTGAATGGCCAAGTTTGGATCACACATGCCCAACTCTTGATAGCACTGAGGCAGGGAAAGGGAGACACTGTCTTCTTCAGCTACTGTATTGTAAGGAGACACCTGGATCAGCCCCCCAACAGGGAAGAAGCCATTCCCCAGAAGGAGTCAGATGCTGTTAGAAAGGGGGAATGGAGTCTAGGCTGCCAAAAATGAAAGAATTCTAGTTTTCCATTTTTTATGGCTGCTTACAAATCAAGTGCGACAAAGAAATTGAATTCTGCAAATTCACCACAGGTTGTCTGCATGACATCAGGATAGACAAGCAACCAGATTTACAAGTTGAAAATCACTTGTCTCAAACCTTTTGAACCCAGATGCATTTCAGAATTTATCGGAGTTTAGAAAGGTAATACATACAGTGTACATACCATTTGTAACATCCCAGCAGGGTGTACAATGGCATCCCATAATCAAATGCATAAATATTTCTACAATAAATCTTTTCAATTTTTATACTAAATGACAGAAAAGACCAAAAATAACCTCATGACAGTGTAGTCATGTTTGGGCACTAAATGAGTTCAGCTCAGATCAAGTTTTGCTATCACATTAGTTATTTTTTAAAATAGGAGATTTTCAGAATTTTTTGGATTTCAGAACTATAGATATGGGATTATGGACTACACTTTTCCCTTAAGTTCACAAAGTCATGAAATCCAAGTAAATCCAAGTTAGGCCAACCATAAAACATCACAGGTAATTCTACTATAATCTACAACCTACATATAAACTCAATATGTAACCTACAATCTGCTCTATAAACTCTCAATCTAAAATCTCAATCTGTAATCTATCTACAAGTAGCATATAAATTCAGCATATAGCCAGTATATAAAGTCATCAGTTGTTGTCATGTGGCCCCGGACTCAAGACATAGTCAAAGAAGAAAAGTGAAAACCCAAAAAAGAGCAGTTGTCTTCCAACTAGATCATTTAAGGATTTGTTTATGCCATACATAGGTCAAATGAAAGTTAAATATCTTTGCATCAGCTAAATTCATACAAATTCATAGAGGCCTACAGTTATTTATTTTTTGTCTGTGAATTATTGTCATTTTTCTCAGACTGTAAAAGAAAAATTAATTTCATTAAGTAATCTGCCTCTACATTGTATAACAATCTAATTTTGCTCAATGAACGTGATCATTACTACACAGAAGAAGGAAGATAAATTATTTATGACCAATATCAAAATGGTTTGATTTTTCTTGGTTCTACCTTTGTTTTCAATAGTCCATACATTGTCCTGACAAGACCCAAGTCACAAAAGGAAGAATTACATTCCTCTTTGAGAAATAAATTCTAACAGAAACTATTTTTAAATGTGTGAGACAATATCAAGGTTTGGTGAGAATATGAGACAATGGAAATTCTTATACAGCACTAGGGTGATGGTGGGGAGATGAAATGCTACATCACTAGGGGAGGTGAAATGCTACAACCCTTAGACACAGTTTAACAATTTCTTAAAATGTTAAAAATACACTTACCCTATAACCCAGCAATTCCACTCTTGGATATTTATCCAAAAGCAATGAAAACATATGTTAACACAAAGACTTGTAATGAATATTTATAGGAACTTGATTCATAATAGTCAAAAAGTAGAAACAGCTCAAATGTCCATCCACAGAAGAATGGATAAACAAATTGTTGTACATTCATATCATGGAATACTATTCAGTAATGAGAAAGAATATACTATTGATACATGCGCCACCATGGATGAATCTCAAAAATATAATGCTTAGCAAAAGAAGCCAGATGTAAAAGAGTATTTGATTTGTATGAAACACTAGAAAAGAAAAATCTAATCTTTGGGAACAGGAGTGCACCAATAGTTACCTGGGGTTGATGGGGGAGGGAGACTGGTTGGGAAGAGGCACAAGGGAAAATTATGAGAATGTTCTATATTTTGATTGTGCTGGTGATTACATGGAGTATACACATTGATTAGATTTCATTGAACTTTACTCTTAAAATGGATTCATTTTTATTGTATGTGAATGGCAGCTCCTTAGAGTTTTTCATAAAAACTATATTAAGTCTGGTCCCTGAAATTTTAATACTCCAGTGCAAGACAAGATGGAGACTCTCCTTAATAATGCCTTGGGAGGCCTTTCTTTTAGGTCAGTGTGTTGCTGATCAATATGGCATTCGGATTTAAAGTATTCATTTGAAATATTTGAGAGAAACATTGCTTAGAAACCTTATGGAAGTTAACATAAATTGAAGTGAATTATGTATATTTTCATAATTAAATGGAAAAAAAGTATGTAAAAGTAATGCTCACATTGAAAAGTGAGCTTAGGGGGTATGTTAGTTCCCAAGGATGACTGTAACAAAATACCACAAACTGTGTGGCTTGAAATAATAGAAATGTATTGTCTCACAGTTCTGGAGGCTAGAAGTCTAAAATCAAGTTGTTGGTAAGGCCAGTCTGCCTCTGATAACTATAGGGGAATTCTTCTTTGACTCTTCCTAGCTTCTAGTGATTTGATGGCAATCTTTGGTGTTCCTTGGCTTGCAGCTGCATAACTCTAATTTCTGCCTTTCCTGTCTGTGGAATTCTCCCTGTATGTCTCTACCTTCACATGACTTCTTCTTCTTCTTTTTTTTTTTTTTTGAGACAGAGTCTCGCTCTGTTGCCCGGGCTAGAGTGAGTGCCGTGGCGTCAGCCTAGCTCACAGCAACCTCAAACTCCTGGGCTTAAGTGATCCTACTGCCTCAGCCTCCCAAGTAGCTGGGACTACAGGCATGCGCCACCATGCCCGGCTAATTTTTTCTATATATATTTTTAGTTGGCCAGATCATTTCTTTCTATTTTTAGTAGAGACGAGGTCTCGCTCTTGCTCAGGCTGGTCTCAAACTCCTGACCTCGAGCAATCCACCCACCTCGGCCTCCCAGAGTGCTAGGATTACAAGTGTGAGCCACCGCGCCTGGCCTACATGACTTCTTCTTAAAAGGACATCAGTCATATTGGATTAGGGACTCACTCTACTTTATGACCTCATCTTAACTAATAACATCTACAATGATCCTATTTCCAAGTACGGTCCTATTTTGGGGTACCTAGGGGGTTAGAACTTCAAAATAACTTTTTAGGGGGAGGAGGGAGAGGACGGATACAATTCAACCCATAACAAAGGGTAAAAATGTTGAAATCACCCTATATTTTCAATAGGGCAAGAGAATCTGGTTCTAATTTATTAACTAATTCCTTCAGTTACTCAGTAATCCACTGCTGTATTCATTAATTTAACAAACATCTATAGAACACCTACAATGTGCCAAGTCTTATGCCAGACACTGAAGATGCAAAGAAGAATAAAAAGACCCTACTTTTGTAGAACTAGGGTCTTATAAAGGGACAAGTAAACAATTACTTAAAATGTTTTATGGAATGCACCACCATAGAAATGTATTCAAAGTTCAAAGGTGTCAGAGAGAAGAGAGTGACTACTTATGCCTAAGCATTTCTGGAAAACAGTGGCATTTGAGCAGTGGCCTCCAGAAGAAGCAGCCTTTCTCTAGAAGGGAACAGAGATAAGAGTTAGGGCACAGAGACTGATTTTTATTTCCAGGTAAAGAGAATAGCATAACCTAAGACATGGAAGCATAAAAAAATAGCATGTTCAGGGCATTATTCTCAGTTTAGTGTTATTGGGTGGTAGATTGCATGGGGTTATGAGGAAGGGCAGAGAAAAAGCCTAGAAGAAAAGCTAGGACTAGAGAGTAAGCAGCCTTTTTCACCAAGGCCAAAATTTAGGTGTTAGCCTGAGGGAAACAGAAAGCCAATTAAAAGGTTTTAAGCAAAGAAGTAATACTTTTTGTATTTGTAGGCAGGGAAGTAATATCCATGTTCATGGGGGTAGAATTTATTAAAATAAGAGTCTACAAAGGGAAAGCAATAAGGTGGCCCACCTGAATTAAGACAATGGCAGCAGCACAGGAAACCAAGGAGTGGCTTCAAGAGATATTTAAAAGGGAGAATGAATAGAAACCGTGGCGAGGAAAAGGAAGCACTCAATAATTGCTTTAAAGCATTAAGTGTAGAAGAAGACATGGGGAAGAAAGTGACATTTAAAATGTTGGTTTATTTATTTATGCTCCTTGTTTTTGTATGAATGGATTTGGGGGTGCCTTGCAGGAGTAGAAACATTACAATGGGTTAAAAAATAAAATAAATAAGGAAATGGAGGTGAAAAGAAATAAGGTGAAGTCAAGAGATTAAAATTAGCACTCAAAATACATGCTATGGGATTTATATGATTACTTGATATGACACAGATTTGGCTTGGAGGTTTTTTTGTTTTGTTTTGTTTCGAGACAGAGTCTCACTGTGTCACCAGGGCTAGAGTACAGTGGCATCATAATAGCTCAATGCAACCTCAAACTCCTGGGCTCGAGCAATCTTCCTACCTCAGCCTCCTGAGTAGCTGGCTAATATTTTTATTTTTATTTTTTGGAGATGAGGGTCTCATTATGTTGCTCAGGCTGGTCTCGAACTCCTGTCCTCAGGTGATCCTCCTGCCTCAGCCTCCCAAAGTGCCAGGATTACAGGCATGAGCAACCATGCCCAGCCTGGCTTGAAGTTTCTTAATGGCCAAAACAAAGAGAGAAGTCATCTCAGTGCAAGATCCACAGAGTACAAAGGGTAAAAATAAGAATCCAGTTTTCCTGGGCACTGAGAATGTAATTAAATTTCTCCTGTAGAAAAGGGCCAATATTTAGCACACATCAGACTGGAAAAGATAAAAATATGAATCCAGAATTCAAGAGAGAGTCTTGCATGGCATTCCAGACTTGGAAATCATTGCCATTATGTGCATATGTTCCTCAAAATTTTTCATCGTTACCTTTTATGCCACCACAAGAATTCCATTAGTGGTGGAGAACACATTTTCTTCTGTTAAAAATAAAATAAAATAAAAGTGAGAATGTTGAGGATTATCAATGAAAGACTACACTGAGAAAATTGCCACTACATCCCATTTTTCCAAAGGAACTTCAAGATGATTTTAAAACCTCAATGTACAGGGTGACATTCTATGTGAGGGTCAGAGTGGTACTACTCATAGCTCCACTTCTGCACTTAAATTGTCCAAGTCCCACCTACAATCAACAGCAAAGGTGTGTTCTAGTCCCTCTTGTGTGGAACAATGACAGAAGTTTTTTGTCACCAATTTTTTTAATGTTGTGCATGTGTGTCACATAAATTCAATACTGAACTAATGATTTCAGAAATAAGAGGCAATATTAATATTCAGCCATGACCCAAACTTATTTTTTTAAGATAACTAACGTTCACCATATGCCCATTTATGTGTCCTGGAAAAGTATGATAAACTTTCAGATTTTCCCTGTTGCTAACTTAGGGAAAGAACATGTATGCAAGTGATTTAAAATTTTGACTAGCTCCATTCCCCTGTTTTGACTTACAGCTGTCAGCCTCACACACAAAATCAAAGTATGGACTTGGACGATCCATATGCGTTTTAAGAGACATTTAAGGGAATTCATTACTGCTGTTTAACTTTTGAAGCACATCCTGATGGCATCTGCCTAGAATTCCCCAGAAACCTCTGGATTGAAATCTTTATAAGCTTCATATATAATATCTCTGAAACCATCTGGTCTGAACAGTTTAGGGGATACAGTCAAGCGAAATCCTTCTACTAGGTCTCTACCTTTTGATGATCTAAAGTGTTTTTCTCCTCACCAAGTAGAACATGTCAAAACTTTCACATTATTCTATAGTCATTCTTGACTTTATGATATAATGCTTTGAAATATATCTGCCCTTATTTAGTCTGGGTTTATACTTACAATTAAAACACATAAAATAGTATCCATTTAGCAGTATATCTTCATGATATAACATTACTAATTTTTAATGTTTACATCATGAGGAGAATAAAAATTCAACTTCCCTATCACTAACTAATGAATTTCAAAGTCAACAAAATGATAAAGAAAATATTGGTGCCCCTTGACATCTGAGCTTACAATACTCATTCTTTCTAAAGCAAAAATATGATATTAATAAACAGTTCCCCAGGCACAGTATGGAAAATGAATGTCAAAGAACAGCAGTGTAAATGCTGTATTTTGCTTTCAGGTTCAGTAGATTTTTATCTTGAGTAATAGCTTAAAAGATTAACCAGCTATTCATTTCATAAGCTTGAACACACACCTCACAGTAGAAAACAAATTGGCATTTGGAGTTCCTGGATAAAGTGCTATTCAAAGTGGCTCCATAGTCATTAAAACATAGAGTTAGTTTTGTGAATGGCATCAGTGAAAAATCTTTCTTATGTAAAGAAAGCAGTAGGAATAAACTTTAAGTCAAAGGCAAGTTCTTCTGGTCCCTCATCCACAATGTTTATCCCAGTGGGATATGATACAGTCTGTGCAATTGCTCTGTTCCACAATAATTATAAAGAGCAATAACATGTGATATGAATAGAACATGTAACAAAGAACAGCAGTCAATGGTAAAATAAACCACTGGTTATGTCAAAACTAATAACTTATTTACTCATGCAGAGTCAATGAGTTAAGAGGTCAAATGAGCCCCGTTGTTTAAGCCTTACTAATGGTACGCATGGCTTTTCTGGTTCATCATTTTCAAGTTCCTCCAGCACCGTTTTAAGGATTATGTGAAATTGGCCGGGTTTCATTAATGGCTTATGTAAGACATGTGCTCATATCTCCAAAAGTAAGGTCCAAGACACTCAATGTAAGCGTTTGCCTTTTTGCAGCTTCTGGGAAGAAGGGAGAGTTATAAGACCTCGTGTCATAAATACAGCATTCACTGTCATAGAAAACAGCATCTATCTTTTTTAGGAATGGAAGTAGTTGTACAATATGACACCCAGCGCATCTTTAAAATGTTATGTATCATAGTGTACTTAAAAAAGCAGTGCACTTCTCATTGATCTTCCCATTTTAGTTTGATTTAAAATGCAGATCTTTTCTTCCTATTGAAATCTTTGCATTTTTATTTATAAATGTATAGGGGGAAAATCCATTTCAGACATATGCAGCCTCATAAATTATGTCTGATAGTTGAAACAGTATGTGCTTATGTCATGGATTGAACATCCTCCTTTATTAGAATGCTATTTATTGCCACCAGCTGCACTGCTTAGCTAAGAAAGTTCTTGACACTAGCGATTGCTTTTCAGCACCACTGCTTCCGGCTGCTAACAGGGGCTTCTATTTCCAAATGAAGCCTCCCCTCTCAAGCTCTTCCCTCTGCTACACGGATACCTCCTGTCATCGTGATGCTGGAGAATCGATGGGGGATGGGACTGCACCCACTCATGCTCTATGATCTCCCAGGCTGTAAATCTCCCGTGGCTTTGAGATTTCTCGCCTAATAGCACTGGCCTGAGAGCTGTCAAATGCATTCAGGGAATCTACCCAACAGTAATGGATTTTTTTTAAAATTAAGATGTGAATTTAGCATGTGAGCAAACGGTGTTTCAGAGTCATTGGCATGTATTTCAGAAGAGAAGCATGGTGCATATCAGCAGTAGACATTGGTCTCTATTTTATTACATTTTACAGCAGGGAAAACTAGACAAAGGTAATTACTCTTCTTCTGTTAAAGACTATTATTACACTTGCATGAACAGTTAACCCTGCTGTTATTTTCTCTGCTGCCTGTGTCGATGGCATCCAGACCATCCAAGCAGGAAAGGTAGAAGTGGGGGTCTCAGCTCATTTCCGATTGCACAGTAAGTCCACTTTCAAAGGTAATCTTCCAAACCACCAACGTGTGCACCAAAACACCAGCACGTTCCATTATTTGTTGACAGAATCTGTGTCCGCGTCTTCTGCACGCTAGTTTGAACACTGGCTCCTTTTTGCAATGCTTCCACACATAATTGGGCTCCCAGAGCCCACCGATCTAACAGCAGCAGTCAGTGACAGGAGGAGACCTCCCTCTGTTAACATGGAAACAGAATTTCCTTGCTCTCCTCTAGAAAGGAAATTCCCTCTAGGTCAAGGTTGAGGCTGTCTATAGTGTGGGGAGGGCAAGATTATGCACAAGATACCTTAACCTGTGATCCTGGTGAGCTCTCTTGAAGTGGTGTCAGGCCCTCAAGCCTTCATAAGCAGCAAATTTCTCCCCTTGACTAAACAAGAGGACAAGCAGAAAATTGATTTCTAGATATTACCTTTGAGATACAGACTGAAAATTAGAACTTCGGGGCACTTTTTGCCCCAACCAAAAGCTCAGGCAAAGACAAGCCCTGAGTGTTGATTTCAGGTTTGAAAATGCAGCTGTTAAACCTAAAGTCCCCTTTTGCAAAAGAATCATTGATCCCCTCCTTGGATTTTGCCTCTAATGCAACAGGGGGTTGGGTTAAAACAATACAGTTGTGTGGCCATTATTTACAATAACTTTCACCTGAGGTTCACCAACCCCTTGGCAGATAAGTATTATTGTCTGCATCATGACAGGGCAGAAATCAGAGCACAAAATCGTCACCTCTGATTTTCTTGGTGCCATCCACTGGCTCAGAGGAGCTGATAGGGGTGCGTGACACCCAACTTGGTTTTTTGTTTGTTTTATTTTGTTTTGCTGCCTCTTGGGCCAGTCTCCAATATCAGATTGAGTAGAAAGAACTGGAAAGATAACATGGATTCAAAACATCATGTGGAAAATTGAAGATGCTAAATTGAAAAGAAGGCTGGGTGTTGGTGAATGTCTGTGTGTCTGTATTGACAACAGGAGTCTGAAGGAGTGACCACAAGACTCTGAACTTCCTGCACCTTGACCATCTAGAAAAGAAAGAAAAGGACAGCTGGTATTGTGGTAGGATTACTTATTTTTTCTAAAAAGTAGATAACTAAAAACAAAAAGCACTGATATTAGGTGACTTGATAAAATGTCCCAAGTGCACATGTGTTCTTTAATGAGGTTGAAAGTGGGTGATATATTTCAAATAACTAAAGAACAAAGATCAAGTTAAAAAAAAAAAAAGGATTACTAAGTAAAGACAAACAATACTGACACTAAGAATGGAATCTCAGAAGGTGGTGGTGGCCAGGCGTGGTGGTTCACGCCTGTAACCCTAGCACTCTGGGAGGCCGAGGAGGGAGGATCGCTCAAGGTCAGGAGTTCAAGACCAGTCTGAACAAGAGTGAGACCCCGTCTCTACTAAAAATAGAAAGAAATTAGCTGGACAACTAAAAATATATATAGAAAAAATGAGCCAGGCATGGTGGCACATGCCTGTAGTCCCGGCTACTCGGGAGGCTGAGGCAGGAGGATCGCTTGAGCCCAGGAGTTTGAGGTTGCTGTGAGCTAGGCTGATGCCATGGCACTCTAGCCCAGGCAACAGAGTAAAACTCTGTTTCAAAAACACAGAAAAAAAGAAGAAGATGGTGGAGAACGTGACTTGAGGAAATCAGAAGAAATGTGATTACTGTCTTCTTTCAAGATAATCTTTTATTTTAAGTATCAAGTAGCTGAATCTGACCCATTCAATTAATATTCATTAGTGATATTAGCACATACATTTTGGGTAGAAAAATATGGAAGTAAAACATTGTTAAAAAAAAAGAGACATTTGAGCTTGTTTCCTTCTGTCTTGTGACAGTGATTTAAATCCATTCTGTAATATCCACGCAACAAATATTTAATGTGTGCCTACTAAGGGCCAGGTACTGTACTAGTTGTTATAGCTTTTTAAATTCTGAATTTCTAAGATACCTTCCTCAAGTGTAGCTGTGATATACAACACATTTTGAAGCACACTCTGAACCAATTATAGGAAAGTCTACTTGCATTCGCTTCATGTTGTAAGGTGCCTTTCACTAGGATCTACATTAATTTATATAACTTTTCCTAAACTTCTTCAAGCTATTGCGGTCTCTATTGTCAATGTAAAATTTCCTCTCTTTAAAATTTCCAAATGGGTCTGAGTTAGCTATTGTAGAAATTAAACAAATTGTAATTGCCTAACAGTTGTTAGTTATCTGATCGTTATCAAAGAAAAAATAGTTATTTAAATGACTAAATCTAATTTTCAGTTGAGGAAAATAAATACTTGTGAATAAATCAATTGATCCTTCAATGTCCTGCCAGAAATTCTCCATTTATTACATCAGATCAGCAAAATAAACATCACTAGATGGCACTAGTAATTATCATTTATCTCAAATGAATCCAGCAGAATTAGTGACTCCATCCACAAGATTTTATCTCAGTTGCAAGAAAGTAAAATAAGCGATTTCAGTAGTTATGCTACACTGAATAACACAGACCAATCAAAGTCAACTTAATACACATGGAATCCAGAGCTGGACTGTTAGTTGGAGTTCTGGCTTTGCCACTTACTGGCTATGTGACCTTTGGTAACTTGCATAACTTCTTATTGCCTCATCTATAAGGTGAGTATCATAGCTCACCACACAGAATTGTCCTGAGGAATAAACGTGCTTTATATTTGCTAAGCACTCAATATATGTTAGTTATATCTCTTGTGATGTCAAAAATGTTATTTTAAATAAATATGCATGGACGAGTTTGCAACTATATTTTGCATAGTAGCAGCGTAACAGAGTTTGCACTCTATACTATTACTTAACACATTAACGTGGCTTTTCTGGGTAGATTAATCTCTTTTCTCCAAATGCTATCCTCTTGTTTCATTTCACTGTTTATTAAGACCAAATACTCACATTCTCCTCTCCTAAAGGGTTCCTGAAATCCGTCTCCCCCACAACAGAATGTTGCCTGACTTGTATAAGTAAGATGATAAATCTCTTTCCCCTTCAGTTTCAACAAGCTACTTATACAATACAAACATGGAGCACAGCAAAACTTGTAAGTCAATGTTTACATTACATCCTAGCGAATACATATATATATATATTTTTTTTTTCAATGTGCACAGTTTAAAATGCAGGCTTCTTACCAGGGCATCAGCTTTGTCTACTTAATTTGTTTTCTAGATTCATACTTGACCATAGTTTGGGGTAGGAGGAGTGTTCCTAGACAATTTTGTGATAGCTATCACCCACAAAGTGAGGGTTGCGGGGCAAGAAGACCAGGGAGATATTTCATCAAGAAGTGAGTCCGACAACAACCACGAGAAAGACCACAGGAGAAAAAGCACAGCTTCGGGAGGAATGTCTCCTCCAGTCCCTCTCCAACCACGGCACACTTTCAAAGAGCTGCTGTTTGGATTAAAAGGACATTAGGAGGAGTTGTGGCAGGTCTGCCTGAGATTTGTGTATGTGAAAAAGGCTTTTCCGTAGTGGGAGAGCCTTCACTTGACCCCAACACTAAGCAGATAAGTTATAGCATCCAGGCTTAGCCCTCAGCTTTGCCATATACCCAGACAATTTTGAGCCTTTCCATCAGAATCGAATTACCTATACTGGTGTTTGCTGTAGAAAGTTAAATGGACTATTTGAGACTTCAGAGCCACAAAGAGTCCGCCTTGAGGAAAGTACACAGAGGTATCATTATCTAAGACTACAGTTTTCAAACTTGGCTACACATTGGAATCATCAAGGGAGCTTTATAAAGACTAGTGCTGGCCTTCACCCCAAAAGTGTGGCCTGGGGTGTGGCCTGGGCATCGGGATTTGAAGCTCCCTGTGTAGCTGAGAAACACTGATCTATACAGCACTGATCAACAAAGGCAGCATGGGTATGCACCCAGGCTCTTTCATGACTTGGCTCTAGAGGTGAATTGACAATACAATAAAACACTGGGTCCTACGACTGGTCTCTTATTTGCCAATTAACTGACCTACAAATATTTATTGAGTATTTACCATATACAAAATTTGAGGTTGATTCTCAAAAGGGATCAGGAGACATTCTTAAAGACTCAGACCCCTCCTCTGAAAGCACTTTCCTTACTCTCTCCTTCTGTAGCTTCCTGCCTCAATTATTCTCCTCAAGGGGAGGTTAGCTAATTATCACTATGACAGTTTTTCTCCTTTCTTAAGATTAAGTAAAAATTAAGCAGCCTTCACAATATATGACTAGTTGTTTTAAATGCTTAGAAATAGGGGGAGTTTAGATGTATAAATGCATCTATATTCCCATGTTCCCTAATAAAGTGAAATGCAAAGAATTCAACAGGTCAAAAAGCATCTCAGGAGACTGACTAACACGCAATCACCCACCTGATTTTCTAGGAGCTGAACCCTCACCAAAGAAGTGATAATGGATAGGACAGAAGAAACCTAAAGAAAAGAAAGGACAGAGGTAGAGAAAGCAAGGAACTAAAAGAAGGATGGAGTGAAGAGTAGAGGAGGGTGAAAGAGAAGAAGAAAATGGATCACTTCATTGCCTGAGAGATTCTCATCACCCAGGGTTCTTTGGTGCCAGCGAAAGGCATCTATCTCCCAGTGAATCACTTAAAATGGAACCATAATTGGATAGTACATAGTTCAAAGGGATTTGCTTAGAACTATTTTTAAAATTAAAGTACAAATTATGAAAGCAGATGCATTTTATTTGATAAATAACAAAATATATTTGATAATTCAATGCAGAACTTCTTAGAATCAACAAGAGTGAATCAACATTGATTTTTCTGTTGTAATTTTCCCAAGAAAATTGTGAGACAAGATAATACACCCATCATTTCACATTTCTTTTCTGCAGCACAAGATTATCAGTTGGAAAATACTTGAAGTTTTTCTTACTGGGTTTTTCCAAGGGTCTTACTGAAACCTCTGATATTCACATCCTCTATTTAGTCAGCTGTCTTCTTGATTTCTCTTCTCTTCTCTAGTTGTTAAATGAGCTCTGCCAGATCCTTATATGTCCTTATAATGGCTTAAAATGTGATTCATGCAGTTCACCCACATTACTTTCATTGATTTCATAAAATTCTACATCTTTTGAAATATATGAAATTTCTCTTTTCAGTCAATGTGTATTATATTGTATCATACTATTGACTTTTTAAACTATTTGATAGTCAGTGAAAGACTGACCAAGGCATTGGCACAATAAACTGATAGAAATGTTCTGCTAAGCCAGGAAAGATAGTTGGATGGGGATTAATTGTATAAGCAATTAGTTTGGTAATGGATATTTCTGGGTAATGACGACTTTTCCCTAGACTGCCTCATAACTTTAGAATGTGGATACAATAATCAGATAAGGAAGTCCTTATGTATAAAAGCCAGGTTTCAAAATGAGTCCAGATATTTTGCTTCCTTACTCCTTTTTTTCCCACCCCAAGGTTTGTTACTGGCTACCTTGAGAAGTAAGAATATCAGCTAAAACCAGAAGTGACTCCAGTTATATCCTCCCACAGATGAATGTTGGAATAATAGGAATAAGATAATACATGGCAAATTATCTAATGGATTCCCCAAAATTAATTTCTAAGAGGACATCATTCCAAGAACTAAAAAACTATACTCATGAGTATAGATTATAGAAGTTATTTAATATTAATAACAAGAGTCATAGATAGCTGGGTATAAAAGTAATTCCTGGTGCCTGGATGATTAATTGATTTGAAATCAACAATTGAGATAGCTCTTCTTATTCAATAGAAGTTAGCTTGCATAAGTTAAGACAAGTATAATGAAGAGATCATGAACACCGAGGAAGCTGGACCAGAAGGCAGCTAAGAGAGGTCTGCTGCCTACATCCCTAGAACCATCTATGCCTATTCTATATTATATGGTGCACAATAATGTACCCTACACATTGTTTTCTATCATACTTAACTGGAACAGTCTTCTTAGGGAAAGGACGGAGGGAAGGGAAATCTTAATGCCCTCCCCTTAACTGAACTTTCTCAATTTTTTAACTATGAAGTTCACAGAGTTAAATGTACACATATGAATGAGCAGGGTAAACAATTAAAATGTTTTGAGTTTATTACATCACAGCTCAATGTGGATTCTCAGATGCTAAAGGAATTTCAAGTAACATCAAATCAATTAACATTATAGTAAATGATACAAAATAAATCTAAAAATCTCAGACTAAATGGCAAGTGCCCACCAGGATTTGCAAAAGGAAACTCACTTGCTCAACACACTTCTGCTTACAAAATATAAAACAAAACAGACAAACCACATTAGGAAACTCACAATTTAACAAACAGAGAAACAAAATACCAAGAATTTAATAGGCAGAGAAGCCTTAATTATCAAAGTATTGCTTTAATAAAAGGAATAATAAACACTGAATACAATATGAGGAAGACAATAAAATTTCTGGCAACTTGGTTTATATCCCTCTTCAGCTAAAAGTCAAGCAAAGAAAGTCCCTGTTAAGGCAGAAGGATTGCAATATTCCTTTCCATTGTGGAATCCTGAATCAAGTTTCTAGCCTTAAGAACCAGAAACAAGTGGCAATATGGTCAATTTGTGTAATCAGCCAATGCAGAGACCAGTCAACGCTGAAGGAAAATCAGCCTGGGAAGCTTATTATGCCCAATTTAAAATAATAAGCCAAATGAACCATTGGACTGAGGAGCAGAAAGCACTATTTCTTGCTGCCAGTCTAAAGGGAGCTGCTCTGATTGTGCTAAGCAATTTGTCAGAAAAAGACAGAAAGAGCTCTCTAGTATTATTAGTACATTAACCAGACTTTTTATAGCTGGACACAAGGCAGGATGGGTCAGAGTGAAATTCAAGAATTCTATTAGAAAAAGCGGTTAGTCACTAACCAGATTGACTCAAGATACTGAATAATCATTGCATTGAGTCCATCCAGATGCCCTGAGGACTGAAATAGTATCAGAATTCTATTTTCTGAAGCATTTTATAAGTCATCAACTGGAAATAAAGTTACATTATTTTTGCTTTAAATCAAATATTAAACACACTCTCTAAAAGACTTATTATTTAGTCAACTTCCTGATAAATCTTGGGGGAAACACTACTTAAAGTAAAATAAGGGGAAGATGAGGCAAGATGGCTGACTAGAGACATGGCTTTCTGGACCATCCCAGAGAGAAAGAAGGGTTTCGGAGAGGGCAGCCGAGAGACGGGATGCAGGGCAGGTGAATTTCAGTAAGAGAGGTGCTGGAGCCTGTTGGGGACCTCATGGAGGAAAATTGTGAAGCAGAGAAGGACAAGGATAAAGGAAAAAAGATATCGCCGAGAACCAAACCCAGGGAGGCTCAGAGCCCAGCAAAGGGGTAAGGAGGGGGATCCCTTTCTCCCTCTCACAGTCCTTCAGTGATCAGTGAACTACCAAGTTACTGGGAAATTTTTCCACCCCCACAAACCCGAGCACTGAAGCAACCACAGAATTGTGGGGAGAACTAACTCTGGATCCCTGTCAAGGGTGATCCAGAGACTGGAGAGTCAGCTTTCTTCCATTCAGACTCTTCTCTCTCCCTGTCTCTCCTCCAACCACTGCAACTGGAAGAGTAGTGTGACCTGAGAACTTGGCAAGTGGCCCCCTCCCTGCTGGTTGGCATATCCTGCAGTCTGAAGCTTCCACAGAGATTGGGGTCCATGTTTCTTCCCTTGGGGACTTGCAGGGGACCCAGAGGATCCGAATCTGCGAACTCCCTGCCTGCTGGTGCTTCATAGAGACACAAGCCAGTGATTCAGATATGCAGGCTGGATCCCATGCCCCCAGGACTTGACTGGGTTACTGGGGGACACGGGGTAGGGGAAAGTTTAGGAGCTCGATTTGGGAGGCAAGGGAGCCCACATGGGCAGAACTGATGGGAGAAAACTCTGGAGGTCTGAGACATGGTGAACTGGGGAAGCGCCCACCCTCTCCACAGGAAAACTATGCTGTATACTAGGGCGTGACTTCTGATGGGGAAAATCCCAGCCTGTGACACCATAGCAACCCAGTGCAGTGCATTCGGGCAGAAGGGCAGGGACAATACAAGAGGGATGGAGTCCACACCCCACAGCCAGTCTGGGAAGTATGCTGCCTCCCTCACAAGCATCCTTTCCAGCTTGGAGAGCTGGCCTTGACCCTTCTCCCAATGGCTCCCGCTTGTGTCTGGGAAGATGACCTCGGAGCCCTGCTGAGGCTTTTCAAAGTCTTCCAGACTCACACAACCTAACTGCACCCAGCCTCGCCCCTCCACCCACCTCTGCTGTGAGAGAGATCAAGCAACACTCTAGGAGCCACAAGCCTTCTCCCAAAGCCTGGGGCATTCAAGTGCTCCACCTGAAGGACCAGAGATTATCACAAAAGAACATCTCTGCAGTTGGCTCTTTCCTGCAAGCATCAACCACTGACAGACAGAACGTTATACCTCATTACAGCTTCTACCAACTCAATCAGACAGGGTGTGGCTGATTCTTACTCACAAGTATCACCCGCCATCTTGGAGATTAAGCTGGGGGGGCCCCATACAATTCACACTGCGTTGAAGAGGGGAAGAACAGCAGGATAGAAGTACCCCAAGGAGACACTATTTTTAGGAGAGAAACAAAAGTTACAAGCAGCTCGATCTGTGAGGGGTCTCCCTCCTCCACTGCAGACCTCTGGACTGATCAGGGAGCTGCTCAGAGTCTGTGCAGAGACATTCCATTGGAGAACAGGTGCAGCACAGAGCTGGTGCTTATGAATCCCAGGTTTCTGCAACTGATGCCATCCTGATTTTTCTGGTGCACAGAGCCAGGTCTGCATGGGACCCAGGCTTCCAGTAATAGCCTTTGCATCAACCTCACTGAGCCAGGGAAGGAACAGATACTCCCCTGTGTAGTACCCTGTGACTGTGGGCCAAGCAAGCCTCCTCGCCAGCATGGGAGCCAAACAGAGCAGGAGCCCCAGACACCACAAGTACTACTTGGGAAGCCAGAGGCAACTGCATTAGTGGGTTCTAGGTGTGGGGAGAGAACCTGGGCCAAACATCAGTGCTGGCCTGCCTACATGGACCCTAGGATGTTGAGACTGCATGACAGGGCATCAGCAGTCCACACACTGGTGGAACAGCCACCCATAAGGGTGGGTCTTCTCCTGAAATCCTCAGAGCCATCTCTGAAGCTCTCACCATGCCTAAGTCTGAGGCTCTGGCCCCTGTAGTTTCAGGGCCCCTGCTTGGCCTGCAACTCCACCACTGAGACTCCAGAATTGTGCCGGGAACCCAAGGCAACACTACTGAGTCCTGACAATTACCACTGAGCCAGCATAATCTCCCTGAGGTCCAACATTTCACTCAGGATCCCCAGCCCTGAGCAGCTGTCACTCCTGGACTTTGTCTGAGAGAGTCAGCAAAGGAGAGCAGGTGTTCTGCAATCCTATTAACCTAGAAGTGAGAAAAGAGGAGCCAGATGAAAGAAACCAGCAAAAGAACTCTGGCAACATGAAAAAACAAAATAGTTTGACACCGCCAAGGGAACACAGTGGAGCTATAGTAGTGGACCCAAACCATAAGGAAATTGCCAAAATAACAGAAATGGAATTCAGAATATGGCTGGTAAACAAGATAATGGAATTGAAGAGAAAGCTGAAAACCAACAAAAAGAATCCAAAAAAATTTTTTTTCAGAAAATCAATGAAAAAATGAAAAAGTCACCAGAGAGCTAGACAACATAAGAGAGGATATAATAATAGAACTTAAAGAAATGAAAGAGTCATTTAGGGAATTTCAAAATGCAGCAGAAAGCTTTAACAACAGGGTTTACTAAGGAGAAGAAAGAATCTCAGAGCTTGAAAACAAGGCTCTCAAGGTAACCCAGTCATTCAAAGAGGCAGAGAAGAGTATAAAAAGTCCAAGCAATCACTGAGAGAGATATGGGACTATGTGAAGTGAACTAACATTTGAATTATAGGGATTCCTGAGGGAAAAGAAGAAAGAACTAAAGGCACAGAAAACTTATTTGAGGAAAACTTTCCTGGTATAACCAGAAATTCACACATACAGATACAAGATGGACATCAAACACCAGGAAGATTTGTAGCAAATAGGTCATCTCCAAGACACATAGTAATCAACTTGGCCAAAGTCAAAATGAAGGAGAAAATTCTTCAAGCAAGATGAAAGCTTCAAATAACCTACAAAGGAAAACCCATCAGACTACCTGCAAACTTCTCAGTGGAAACCTTACAAGCCAGAAGGGATTGGGGTTCCATCTTCAATTGACTTAAACAGAGCAACTGCCAGCCTACAATTTTATATCCTGCAAAACTAAGTTTCACAATTGGTGGAGAATTTAAGTCATTTCCAGACAAGCAAACACTGAGGGAATTTTCCATGACCAGACCTGCCCTGCATGAAATACTCAGAACAACACTACACACAATTAGCACAACAGATACCCTCCCATGTAAATTCACCTTAAAAAAAAAAAACTTGCAACTCCTAAAAAACAATAGAATAAAAACAAAGCAATAAGGGACCACCCAAAACAATGAACAGACTAACATCCCACGTGTCAGTAGTGACATTACAACTGATGCTGTAGAAATCCAAAACATCATCTATGAGGACTATATAAATCTCTATGTGTATAAACTAGAGAATGTAAAGGAAATGGACAATTTCCCAGAAACACACAACCTCCCAACACCTCAACCAGGAAGAAATAGAACTGAACAGACCAATAACGAACTGTGAGATCGAAACAGTTATAAAAAAAAAAAACCTCCCCCCCCAAAAGCCCTGTACTAGATGGATTCACTGCTGAATCCTATAATATCTACAAATAAGATCTGGTACCCATAAGACAGAAATTATTCCATAATATCGAGAAGGAGGAAATCCTCCCCAGCTCATTCTATGAAGCCAGTATCACCTTGATACCAAAGCCAGGAAAGGACATGACAAAAGAAGAAAAACTACAGACCGAGATCCCTTATGAACACAGATGCAAAAATCCTCAATAAAATACTAGCAAACCGAATTCAACAGCACATCAAAAAAATAATCCACTATGATTAAGTGGGCTTCATCCCAGGGATGTAACAATGGTTCAATGTACATAAATCAATAAATGTGATTCACCATATAAACAGAAGCAAAAACAAAGACCATTTGATTATCTCAATACATGCAGAAAAAGCATCTGACAGAATCCAGCACCCAAACTAGGCATAGAAGGAATATATCTCAGAATAATAAAAGCCATATATGACAAACCTGTAGCCAACATTATACTCAATGGGGAAAAGTTGAGCTCATTCCCCCTAAGAACTGGAACAAGACAAGAATACCCACTATCACCACTTTTATTCAACATAGTGCTGGAAGTCCTAGCCAGAGCAATCAGACAAGATAAGAATATTAAGAGTATCCAAATCAGGAAAGAACAGGTCAAACTAATTGCTCTTTGCTGATGATATGATCTTGTATCTAGAAAACCCCATAGATTCTGCCATGAGTCTCCTTGAATTGATAAATAAATTCAGCAAAGTCTCAGGGTACAAAATCAATGTACATAAATCAGTAGCATTTCTATATACTGATAACGATCAAGCTGAGAGTCAAATCAAAGACTCAGTAACATTCATAGTAGCTACAAAGAAAATAAAATACCTAGGAATACACTTAACTGAGGAGGTGAAATATCTCTACAAGAAGAAGTACAAAACTCTGAGGAAAGAAATTGCAGAAGATACAAATAAATGGAAAAACACAGCATGCTCGTGGATCTGTAGAATCAACATTGTTAAAATGTCCACACTACCCAAAGCGATTTACAAATTCAATTCAGTCTCCATCAAATTAGCAGTCATAGTTCACAGATCTAGAGAAAATAATTCTACACTTCATTTGGAACCAGAAAAGAGCCTGAATAGCCAAAGCAATCTTAAGCAACAAGAGCAAAACTAGAGGGATCACATTACCAGACTTCAGACTATACTACAAGGCTATATATAGTAACAGCATGATATTGGTACAAAACCAGAGACATAGACCAATGGAACAGAAAAGAGAACCCAGATATAAAGCCATCTACCTCCAATCAACTAATCTTTGACAAGGCAGACAACAATGTACATTGGGGGAGAAAAGCCCTATTCAATAAATGTTGCTGGGAAAATTGGAAAACCACATGCAGAACAATGAAACAGGACCCCTACCTCTCACCACTCACAAAAATTAATTCAACATAGATAAAAGTCTTAAATGTTACGCATGAAGCCACAAAAATTCTAGAAGAAAATATTGGAAAAACTCTTCTAGATATTAGCCTAGGCAAAAAATTTATGAAGAAGACCCCAATGGGAATCACAGCAACAATAAAAATAAATAAATGAGACTTGATTAAATGAAAAAGCTTCTGCACAGCTAAGGAAACATTAAACAGAGCAAATAGACAACCTACAGAATGGGATAAAATATTTGCAAGCTACACATCTGATAAAGGGCTAATAACCAGAATTTACAATGTACTCGAGAAAATCTGCAAGAAAAAAACAAACAACCCGATCAAAAAGTGGGCAAAAGACATGAACAGAAGCCTCTCAAAAGAAGAAAGACAAATGGCCAATAAACATATGAAAAACTGCTCAACTTCACTAATCATCAGGAAAAAGCAAATTAAAACCACAATGAGACATCACTTTACCCCAGTTAGAATGGCATTTATCAAAAAATCCAAAAACAATAGATGCTGTCATGGTTACAGAGAGAAAGGAACACTTATACACTGTTGGTGGGACAGCAAATTAGTACAACCTCTATGAAAAACAATATGGAGACTCCTCAAAGAACTAAAAGTAGACCTATCATTTGATCCAGCAATCCCACTATTGGGTATTTAACCAAAGGAAAAAAAGACTTTTCATCAAAAAGACACCTGCACTTGAGTGTTTCTTGCAGCACAATTCACAATCACAAAGATGTGGAATCAACCCAAGTACCATCAATTCATGAGTGGATTAATAAAATGTGGTACATGTATACCATGGAGTACTACTTAGCCACAAAAAAGATGAATTAATAGCTTTTGTAACAATCTGGATGACACTGGAGACCATTGTAAGTGAAGTGTCTCAAGAATGGAAAAACAAATACCACATGTACTCACTATTAAATTGGAACTAACCGATGAAAATACATATGCACAGAGGGAAGTAAAATTCCGTGGAAATCAACCAAGGGGAGGGAGGAAGTGGGGAAGGACAAAAACCTACCTAACTGGTACTATGAACACTATTTGGGTGATGGGCACATCTTTACCTGGAACTCAAGCATCATAGAAGTGATCCATATAACCTAAAACATTTGTACCCCCTTAATATTTTGAAATTTTAAAAAATAACTAAAAAAAATTAAATAAAGAGAAATAAATACAGAGGGTGTCCTCAAATATTCAGCAAAGAATGGATCAATATTATATGTGAGGAAACTGGCTAAGGCCGGGAAAAGGACCGTCCCCTGCAGGGGTGGGGAACCTGCAGCCTTTGGGCCACATGTGGCCTTCTAGATCCTTGAGTGCGGCCTTTGGACTGAATCCAAATTTTACAGTACAAATCCTTCTATTAAAAGGTGTACAGCAGAGAAAGATGAAGCTTTTCTAGCACCCTTTGATGCTTAAAAAAGAATAATCTTGAAATCAGAAAGCCACAGGTCCCCTACCCCAATCCCAGAAACAGTTTTTGTATCCAACATCCATATTGAAAAATGCAAAATTAATGGTGCATTTCACAGACTACTTGGAAGGGTATTTCATCATTAGTGGGAAATAATTAGCCCTAGACTAAGCACTGCTCTGTTACCACCTAACAAATTTTAAAAGCAAGACCTAACTAAAACTACTCTTAAGAAAAACGAAGACGAAGGACCAATGCTACCTGATTTTAAGACTTATAAAGTTACAGTACGCAAGACTTGATGGTATTGCCATCAAGATAAACAAATAAATCAATGGAACAGAATAAGGAATCCAGAAATATACCTGAGCATTTTTGACAAAAATGCACAAGCAATTCATTGGAGAGAAGATAGTCTTTTCAACACGTGATGCTAGAATAATTTAATATCCATATTCCATATTCCTAAAAATGAAATTTAATCCATACTTTCTACCATATGAAAAATTAATTCAAGATAGGTCATAGATCTGAATGCAAAATTTTAAACTATAGCATTTCTAGAGAAAAACGTAGGAGAAAAGCTTTGCAACCTTGGATTAGGCAATGATTTTTCATATATTACACCAAAATCATGATTCATAAAGGTTAAAGTAGATAAATTGGATTTCATAAAAATAATAAAATTCTCTTCTTTGAATACACTGGTAAGAGAATTAAAAGACAAGCCACAGTCTAGAAGAAAATGTTTGTAAATCACATATCTGATAAAAAGAACCTGTGTCCATAATGTATAAAAAACACTCATATCTCAATAATAAGAAAGCAAAAGCCCAATTTTTTAAATGGGAAAAAATTTTAAATAGATACTTCACCAAGAAGACATATGAATTACAAGAAAGTACATGAAAAGATGCTCAATAGCACTAGATATTTGGGAAATGCACATTAAAACCATACAAGATCCAATTACCCACTATTTAAATGGCTAAAATAAAAAAGATGGACTATACCAAGTGTTGACAAGGATATGGAGGAACTAGAACTCTCATATACTGCTGGTGGGAAACCTGGAAGTTTCTTAAAAAGTTAAACATACAACTACTATATGATCCAGAGCTACTCCTAAGTATTTAAATGAAAGACATAAAAGCACACATCCAAAGACTTGTAAGCAAATATTCATAGCTTTATTTGTAACAGCCAAAAGCTGTATACAACCAAAATGTCCATCAACAGGTAAATGGATATACTAATTGTGGTATCTCCATATAAAGGAATACTACTTAGCAATCAAAAGCAATGAATTATTGACACAGGCAACATCATGAATTATCTCAAACAATTATGTTGAGTGAAAGAAGCTGGACCAAAAAAATGTGCAATATGAATCCATGTATATAAAATTCTAGAGAATGCAAACTTAACTATTGTGAACAAAAGCAGGTCAGTGGTTGTCTGGGCACAGGTGTTGGGGCCCATGGGGAGGGATCACCAGGGAGAATGAGGAATCTTTTGAGAGTGATGGATATATTTATCATCTTGATTGCGGTGATGGCTTCATAGGTGTATATGTATGTCCAAATTTATCATATTGTGCATTTTATTTATGTACAGTTAATTGCATGCCAAGTATACCTAAATAAAGCAAAATTTTAAAAGCAAGATAAATAGAAAATATATATTAGTAAAGTAGAAGTGTGGGCTGGACATCTTTGTCATTCCAGATTCACTCTCTCTACATACTTTTTCACCCTGCTGTGTGCCCTGAGAGATTAACTTTTCTGTACAAAATCCAGAGACTCCCTTGCTGTCTGACTTCTGTTTGGGTTCAGCCAAAGCGCAAGAAGAGCAGACAATCAGAAAGTAGAAGGAGAGTGAGGTTGAGTATTTACTTCCCCAGCTTGCTCACTGCAGGGCTACATCAAGCTGGCTGTATTCCTTAACCAAAGGTCTTAGTTCTTGTCAGGTCACCCTCTCTCTATGCATAGTCTTCTCTGCCTCTAGGTCCCCATAACCACTTGTTCCTCTCATTCCCTCAGCACTTACAGTGGAAATAGAGACTGCCATTATGAGCTCTAGGTACTTCCCTTTTGGTTTTCTTATGCCCTGACTACACCTTTGTAAATGGTCCCTTACACATGGTGCATGTGTTTCCTGCTGGGGTTTCAACTGACAAAAAATATATACAAATAGATCACTAATCATACTAAACTCTCCAGTTGAAATAGTAATGGACACATTGAATTTTAAAACAATAACAAAATCTAACTGTTATACTGCTTATAAGTGGTTCACTTAAAATATAAGGACACAGAAACATTGTGAGTACAAGGATGAAAAAGTACACCATACGAATACTATCCAAAATAAAGTGAATGTATGCATAGTCACATCAAACATAAAGCAATATTGGGAGTAAATAAGATGACTGCATACTGATCAAAAGAAGAATTCACTAGGATGGTATAACTATTAGACTAATATTAGAAAGATTGGCATTACAAGGATAGGCAAGGATGTGTAGGAATTGTCACTCTCATGTACTGCTGGTATGAGTGTACACTGTTACAATGATTTTGAAAAACTGTTTGGCAGTACAGTTGTACCCCCTTATCTGTGGTTTTGTTTTCCATGGTTTCAGTTACCTGCAATAAACCACAGTCAAAAATTTTAAGATATTTTGAGAGAAACAGAACATTCACATAACTTTTATTACACCATATAGTTATAATTGTTCCATTTTATTATTAGCTATTGTTAATATTTTTCTTACTGTGCTTAATTTAGAAATTGAAATTTATCATAGATATGTAAGTATAGGAAAAAACATAGTATATATAGGGTTTGGTACTGTCAGCAGTTTCAGGCATCTGCTCTGAGTCTCAAAACATATCCCCTCATTGTGGTTTTGATTTGCATTTCCCTGATGATTAGGGATGTTGAGCATTTTTTGATATGTTTTTTGGCCATTCTTATGTCTTCTTTTGAAAAATTTCTATTCATGTCCTTTGCCCATTTTTTGATAGGATTGTTTGATTTTTTCCTGCTGATTTTCCTGAGTTCTAAATAGATTCTTGTTATCAGTCTTTTATCTGATGTGTAGTATGCGAAAATTTTTTCCCATTCTGTAGGCTGTCTGTTTATTTTCATGACTATTTCTTTGGCTGTGCAGAAGCTTTTTAATTTAATCAGGTCCCAGTCGTTTATTTTTGTTGTTGCTGCGATTGCCTTAGGGGTTTTCTTCATAAATTCTTTGCCTAGACCAATGTCTGTAAGAGTCTTTCCTACATTTTCTTCTAGAATTCTAATTGTTTCCCATTTAAGGTTTAAATCTGTTATCCACCGTGATTTAATTTTTGTGAGAGGTGAAATCTGTGGGTCCTGTTTCAGTCTTCTACATGTTAACTCCGGTGAGAATGGCCTTTATCAAAAAATCCCAAAACAACACATGTTGGCGTGGATGCGGAGAGACAGGAACACTCATACACTGCTGGTGGGAATGCAAACTAGTGCAACCCCTATGGAAAGCAATATGGAGATACCTTAAACAGATTCAAGTAGACCTACCATTTGATCCAGCAATCCCATTATTGGGCATATACCCAGAAGAACAAAAGTCATTCTTTAACAAAAACACCTGTACCCGAATGTTTATAGCAGCACAATTTACAATCGCAAGGATGTGGAAACAACCCAAGTGCCCATCAATCCACGAATGGATTAGTAAACTGTGGTATATGTATACCATGGAGTACTACTCAGCTATAAGAAATAACAATGATACGACATCTCTTTGGTTCTCCTGGAGAGAGCTGGAACCCATTATACTAAGTGAAGTATCCAAAGAATGGAAAAACAAGCATCACATGTACTCACCAGAAAACTGGTTTCCCTGATCATCACCTAAATGTACATCAGGGAAGGATACCAATTGGATATCAGACTGGGATGGGGGGGTGGGGGGAGGGGATGGGTGTATGCCTACATGATGAGTGCGTTGCACACCCTCTGGGGAATGGTCATGCTTGAAGGTGCAGACCCGGGGAGGTGGGGGGGGGGAGGGGATGGAGGTATGACTACATGATGAGTGCCAGGTGCACTGTCGGGAGAATGAGAACGGACGCGCTTGGGACTCTGACTCGGGGGGATGGGTGGGACATGGAAAATGTATATAACCTAAACTTATGTACCCCCATGATGAGCTGAAATAAAAAAAATATATAAAAAAAAAAAAAAAAAAAAAAAAAAAAACATATCCCCTGCAGATAAGCGGGACCACTATATCTACTAAAGCTACACGTATGTCTACCCTATGGTCCAACAATTCCACTCCCAATTCTATACTTAAGAGAAATGAGTGCATATATTCACCAGAAAGCTCGTATAAGAATATTTATGGCAGCTTTATTCATAACAGCTCCAATCAGGAAACAACCCAAATGTCCATCAACAGAAGAATAGATGGATTTTGTTATATTTATACCATGGAATATTACAGAGCAATCAAAAGGGTGAGTTACTGGTACACAGAACAACACTGCTGAATCTTATGGACTTTATGTTGAGCAAAAGAGGGCAAACAAAAATAAATATGCTATATGATTCCATTTATAAGAATTTTAAGAATAAACAAAACTAATTAATCTACAGTGATAAAAGTCAGAATAGTAGTTACCTCTGAGGTAAAGTATTACCTGAAAAAGAATGCAAATAAACTTTTTAAAAAAAATTAAAAAAAAATATTGGTAAGAACATTTAACTTGAGATCTGTCCTCTTAATAAATTTTTAAGAGTGCAGTACAGTATTATTATTGTTAACTATTATGAACAATGTTGTATAGTATAACAGATCTCTAAAACTTATTCATTTTGCTAATTGAAACTCTCTTCCCATTGATTAGCACCTCCCCATTTTCCTCTCCCTCCAGCCCCTATGAACCACCATTCCATTCTTTGAGTCCATACATTTTTACAACTGTAGATACCTCATGTAGGTAGACTCATGCACCATTTGTCCTTCTGTGACTGGTTTATTTCACTTAGCGTAATGTGGAAATGCAAAATAGTGTAGCTGCTATGAAAAACAGTATGGAATGTCCTCAAAAAATTAAAAATATACATACCATATAATCAAACAATTTCATTACTGGGTGTATATCCAAAAGAATTGAAATCAGGATCTCAAAGAGATATCTGCACTTGCTTGTTCACTGAAGTTCTATTCACAATAGCCAAGGTATGGAAATAATCTAAATGTCCATCAGTGGATTAATGGATGAATAAAATGTGTTATGTACACACAATGGAATATTAGCCTTGAAAAAGAAGGAAATTCTGCAATGTATGACAACGTGAATGAACCCTGAGGATATTATGCCAAGGAGCCTTCTGAGTAACAGAAGTGTTCCAAGTCTTTACCTGTGTGGTGGAAGATGACTCTCTCCTATGTACCTATGTATCTATATAATGTATTATAATAGTATGTAACATGTATACATACATAAAAATTTATCAGATTGTACACTTAAGCTTGAAACCCTTTACTGTACACATGTTATACCTTAATTTAAAAATATATGAGAAGCTCATAAACTTCAAAATTAAAGAAATTGAATAAGCCATTTAAAATTTACTTACACAGAAAAATAAATCCCAACAAAGTTGTATCAAAGAAAGACACAATTTCATTCCTATAAAAAATAGAAATCCTTCAACTTATTTTGTGAGTTTAATATCATTGTAGTACCAAAACTAGATTAGGAGATTAAGAGAAAGGAAATTTATAGGCCTGTCTCACTGATTAACATAGAGATTTCAGCATTCTTCTTATTTCAAATTTTCTTATCGTTAGAATTGGGAAAGGCAATGAATAGGGAGAGAAGAGAGAACAAGAACCCTGGTGTGCAATTTCTTCAGTCTCTTGCTCATCCTTTTTCCCTACCTAGTCCCTTAGGCTAAAAGTCACATCTGTCTTCTACCTAGCGACAGGCTAGGCCTATGCATTGTGGCATGAACTCTCTAAAGGGAGTCTTCTAAGCTGAGTTGTAATATGTTAAATATGGAGGCAAAGGCATTTAGAAAATTCTTTTCTCTTTCTAGACAATGCCCGATTTTCCTTGTTGAAGAGGTCAGCTTTGAGACTCCAAGCTGATCAATGGTCTCTTTTTGCCAGGTAGTTATCTGCCCTCTACCTTCTGGGCCAGTTATCCTCATGACTAAAGCTTGAGGCAGAGCACTTATTTTCAGTTATCTATCTTTTTGGACTAATACAATTAAATAAAAGACAATACTGCATTATTATGTATCTATACAATAGCACAAAATTTAATCAACTTAGTAGCTAGTGACCACAAGTTCAATAATCATATAAACTAATCTACTTATATCTTTCTCAGGGCAAAAAAAAAAAATTTCTTAATCTTGCAAGGTCAAGTTATCTTTAATTAGAGCATAAATATATTATGAGAAATCCAAATCATATTGTGTTACTTTCAATAAGATTTTATCTATTACAAATGAAGTAATAAATATGGATAGGAATGGGAAAATAAAAAATAAAAATAGTTCACTTGTTAAGGTGAAGACATAGTATTTTTTCTTCCTTATATTTGTGAAATTCTTGTCAAAATGTTGGTTCTCTAGCATTATTGCTTCAATTGATGAGTTAATCCTGTGCAAGATTGATTTCATCTCAACTGTTCCTAACCATTTTCTAGCTCCTTACTCAACCTTATATAATTTTTTTTATTTCAGAAAATTATGGGGGCACAAACATTTTGGTTACATGTTATGACTTTGCCACAACCCAACCATGATTTGAGACGCGCCCTTTCCTCCTGCTACAACGCTCACCGCGTCCATTAGTTGTGATTTTACCCACCCCCAACCCCCCACCCCCAAAGAATAGTACTACCGGGTGAGCACCTTAGTGTTGAGCAGTCGGAGCCAGTTTGATGGCGAGTACATGTGGACCTCTTATATTTTCCTGGATAGAGCTTGAGCCTATCCTCCGAAGTGAGGTATCAACTTAATATAATTTGACGAGAGAGGTTCAGAGTAAATGAGGAAATGAATGCCAGCCTCCACCATTCCTCTTGTCCCAATATGTCAACTGCAACCACCTGTTGCAGTCAGTGGAATTCCCATTGTGAAGTACCTTAATCAGCTTTGAGCTCTTACATGTTCAGTGTCAGTAATCAATAATAGGGAACAAATGAGATGCACACCATATTAAGTATTATCAGAAAAAAAGTGAGACATTATCTCTTCTCTCAACCAACAGCATGATATCAAATTCATCTTAACCAGGAACACTTTTTTGTAGTGTAGTCATTGCACCTTGGTAAGAAAGATATGTTAAAGCTTGAAAAAGATCTGAGGTGGGAGGTGGGGGCAAGTGGTTGCTGAATGATTATATGTGAAGATCTAAGAGTAGACTCTACCTTATTTGCCATGAGGAATGTAAGTATTACCAAATGGACCGATTAATTAGTCAAGTATACTGAGAGTAATATCTGAAATAGTCTGCTTTTTTCTTTTGCCTTTCTAAGTTCCATGACCTCCTTTCTGGGTGACCCAAGGAAACCTCTAGCAAGGAGGAAGGGAAGAGGTCAGCTGGCTGTGAAAGAGAATTGAGATTATTACAAAATGATCCAAAATGTGCAGACTCTGGCATTTCAAATATAATTTCGTATTAATTTGAAAATATCAATAAAATAGTCTTATAATTGTTATAAAAAGCCATTGTCTTGAGAGAGGAATATCTAAATTATTCTTGCTTCTGTCTTTATATTTTAAGAACCAAGCCTAGAACCAAGCCTAGATCCAAGTTGTTTTCCCTGTTTCTCCCAGAGAATATTCCTTCTGCCTGTTAGGCTTAGGTTGAACAAAGGTAATTAAAGAGGGGCAATCTACTCCTTTTAGACCAAGGGTATTATGGGAAAAATTAGGAAGACGAAGAGAGGAGGGAAGAAGGTGGAGGAAGATACCTCAGTGTTCACTTTCTCGGCACTCCACCCTGCAACTTGGAGGTGACCCTTCAGAGAAAGGCTTCTTCAGGTATATTCAGATAAATTGGGGAAAATATCAATAGGAGAATGGTTCTATGCCAACTTAACTGTCCAAAATGGTGTAGTTAGGCAGCCAGAGGGTTTAGTTTGTCCTCCCAAGCCTCCCTCAGTTCCTAAGTGACATGAATACAGTGGATCTTCAAGGGTACATTCTGGAAAGGCTGGTGTGACTCCACAGCAAAGGCTGACCATCTAGCCAGAAAGCACTACTGGGTCCCAACAAAGTAGAGAGACATCAGACTATGCAGTATATGCAGTATACCAGCTGAAGAATTCAGGCACAGTCAGCATAGTGAGTAGCAGCCTAGATGGACAAGTGACAGTGAGATCAAAGAGTTCATCCTCTTCCCTGTCTATTCAAGTTCGAGAGTGTCTCTCCAAAAACTGAGATGCCATGCTGGAGAGGACATGGCCAGAGGGTGGGAGACTGACATTTTTTTGAGAGACTGAGCATTTTATTTTCCTAGAGATTAAGGAATATCTAATGGTACTTTAAAATTATTGGATCATATAAATAAATAAACCAGAGTAGGCTTCACATTAGCATGAAGAGAACAAAAATAAGGAAACCATCTTTTCTCTGCCCATCTAAATTTTATTCTGTACCAGCATTAGGATAAATCTGGAAATGACTGTTTGGAGAGAGTAAATGATACAAGTTTGCAAAATCATGTAGTCTTGATATGGGAAGCAAGAACTTTTTAATCAAAATTGAAATTCCAGAATTAGGAGGTACCCCCTTAAAGTTTGAAAAATTTAGTTCTGATGATAAACAAGAGTAAATAGTAATTTTATAACAATCATTACCCTAAGTTATGGTGAAGACTAAAAATATGATAGTTTGAAGAGAAATTTAGATAAATTAGCAGATTCTATAAAGTCAATATACATTAGTAAAAATAAGCAAAGGACTTTGGGAGGTATGCTTTTCAAACAAGCATTGTTCATTACTACTGCAGAGATCAACATAGAACTGGGTTTGCCAGTGGTGTGATCCAGAGTAGATCAGAGTAGTAGTTCTCATGTTTTGTGCATCAGTATATATTATAGTATAATATAGTATACTGATAAACACAACATATTAAACAGTTCTGATAGATATACTATTGGCATAGCATGGTAGGCTAGGGCCAATTTGAATGGCTTGCTTGAAAGAAATAAGTTTGAAACAATCTTGAAAGATTTAGTAAAGCAAGTAGTTGCATAGAGAGGAGTGAGAAGATCTGAAAAGCCAGTATTTGCAAGCTACCAGTGAGGGATTACATAGTGCTAGGCACTGGTTTAAGCGATCTACGTATATTAATTCATTTGAGCCACCACCCTGCCAAAACCCTTTGAGGTAGCTAATGGTATTACTAGCATGCTCATTTTACAGGTGAGGAAACTGTAGCGTAGAGAGGTTATACAGCTTGCCCTTGGTCATGTATCAGGGCCAGATTCCAGCACAGGCTCACCAGCTCTTGAATATGTGTTCTTTTCTTAACTTCTACACTATTCCACCATTCTAAAATTTAAAATGAATTAGATTTTTAAGCAATTAACAATTTGGATTTGGGGGCAATAAGAACTCACAACAAATTTTTGACAACTTTATGCCCAAATGTGAGAATAATTCCATCTTTTTTTCTGTTGAGATAAATAAGCCCTCAAAATCCACTTTGACCTAAATTAATGAAGGCACAGTTCCATTTTAGGAATTTGTACAACAGATATAGCACACATATGCATGAAGACATATGTACAAGCATATTTATTGCAGTGTTTGTGTTCATAAAAGACAGATCAATCTAAATGTTTAGCAATAGAAGACCAATTAAATAAATTATGTTTCATCCATGCAATGGATTACCTCCTTTAAAGGAACAGGGGGAAAATCTATACATACTGATGCATGGAATGATCTCCAACATATATTGTTAACTGTAAAAAGCAAGGAGCAGAAGAGGGAATGGCAGATGTCTTTCAGTTGCTTATCCTGATCTGCTCATTCCTTGCCCTTGGAAACCAACCTATATGGACTACATCACTGGGCTCCTAGGTCCTCTGCTGCTGGTTGGGTTTAGCCAGTGGGGAACACCAGCATGGGACTACAGGAGGGGAGAGTGAGATCAGACTGTTCAGTCTCTTTCTGCCTTGGGCTAGCTGTATCACTATTGCTCTCCTACATGACTTCTTCCTTCCAAGTTCAGGTAACCATGACCCTCACATTCCTCCTTTCTTTGAGCCTGTAGTTGTAACAGCTCCATCGCTACAAGCTTGGGTTGCTAAACTATCCCTTTGTGATCCCTATATAATAACTCACATATTTGTTGATAATTTCTTTCTAAAGAAACTGTTTTCCAATTTTCCAAGGTTCAGTGGGCTTTTTGTTTCCTATCGTGACCTAAATATTCCATTATGTTAATAAAAAAAAAGAAAAGAATATATAGAAATATACACTCAAATATGTAGAGAATGCACTTAGAATGATACATGGAAAAGGCTAACAAGAACAATCAGGGAGAGAAAATGCTACTGGGGTTTAGGAATGGAAGGAAGTCTTATCTTCATGGCACATCCCTTTATATTGTTTCTTACCATGTCAATATATTAGCCATTAAGAAAAATAATAATAAAAATAAGATGTGGTGAAAATAAGCTAAACTTCACCTCCAAGATAGGAAAAATCAGTAAGGAATCTGTCTTATAAGGCCCAAAGTCTAGTTTAAAGAATGTATGTAGATGAAAATTTAGTGCATGTATAGTCCATGAAGTCAAATTGCACATGAATAGAGATATATTTTCCTCAAATATTATTTTGCAGATATTTTATAGACTCTAACATAGCGCTATACATATTAATATGTATTCCCTATTTTTTAATCAGTTGCAATTAAGTTATTTTTATTTAGTTATCATTAGTATTATTTTTATTTAGATCTTTTATATCTTTGTTTAAATTTTTTCCTAAATATTTTATTCTTTGATGCTATCGTAAATGGGATTATTTTACAGATACAATTCATAGGCTAGGCACAATCTTCATTTGCACTGTATGTAACAATTATTCAAGTTTACCTTTGGCTTTATGAAGTGAAAGCTCACTGGTGATAATGTGTGTAGGTCATTCCAGGCCCCAGTAAATAAAGTCTCACTGTCAGGACTTAAACTTTCCATCACATCTTGAATCAACAGTTTTGCAAACAGTGAATGCAAAAATTAAGTTGTCTTTTTTTTTTTTTTTGGCAACAATTTAGCAAAGGCATATGTTTCAAACTCAAATGACTTTACATTGAAATTAAGAAATGTTTTGAAGCATAGTCATTTGATAATAATTTGCTTCAAAATAAGCAGCATGCTTATTTTTAATGCAATCCACATCTTTAACATGTGACTCAACAATGTGGTAAGTGAAGAAACAAAGTGCTCCCCAAAATAGTACCCAAATACGTTCCAATTCACATTTTTTTTTTTTTTTTTTTTTTTTGGTGGTTGTGTTTCTTTGTTATTTTGGTCTCTGCATTAGGGCTATCTACGCAAACTCCACCATTTTCTTCTTTGTTGCAATGATGACAAATGCTTTGAGAAAGAGGAGCTGGGCTTCTGCCAAGAACCCACTCTCCACTTTAGTAGTTTCAGCTTTGGAGATCTGATTGTTTTCTCCTTTCTCTCAGGGACCACTAGCTACCTTATTACCAGGAAGAATGATCCTTTGACAGCACAACTGCTATCCAGAATCTCTACCAAATTGTAACCTTAGAGATGCCAATGGCATCAAAAACTAATCAAGATCGGAAGGTCAGAAAGACAAATGCATTAGTACATATATAGCCTCCAAGTTATTTGGCAGTTTTCTTGGCTTGCAAAAAACCCATTTTTAAAGTTCCTTTTGACATATTTATTGCCTTTTTGCTTACAATCTTTACACTGCCAGGATTCTTAACGTTAATGTATAGGGGATTCCACCATAAGGGAATGCTGCCTTTATTTCATTTGCAATACCTTTCACAAAATGTTGAACTAGAAACAACAGCCTCCTCCCTCCGCAAACAATCACTATTAATCCCTTACTCAGTTTTTACTACTAACAGAATACCAACAAGATCAGCTATTTATTAAAAAATATTCCATAAAGCAGCTCAAACTAAAAGGCTTTGATATTAAAAGTGAAGGCAGATAAAAAATAAACTAAAAATAAATGGTCAGCTTGCTACTTAAGCTGTCTTGACAACTTGGATTAATCTAGCTTTAAACTTCCTCTTGCCAATATACTTAAGTTGATTAAATAAAATAGTACTAGATAGTTTTTTAAACATCCACATAGACCAGTAATTAATTGCTTAATTTCTTCAAAGTAACTTGAGCTTTTAATAAATAATAATAATAAATTACAGCAACCATTTATTGTCTGCTATATGCTGAATACTTTATATTAATTATTTCTAATCTTTACCACAATCTGGGCAAAATACTATATACCCATTGCACAGAAAAGGAAACACTGAAGGACCCAGGAGACAGAGCAATTTCATTTCTTCCAATTTCCTTCCATGTTTCAGTTTACAATGTATCACGACTTATTGGTTTAGTCAAGCAACCATTTTAGCTGATTTATTCACTGATTGAACTGATATAATTTACTCATTTTCTTAGATTTGGGAGACATAGTTTGACAGCTGCAAGGATCATGTTAAAATGTCAATGAAATAATGGAATGTGTATTGGCTCGTGTTATCTTAAAGACTCTGCTCACAAGGACACCAACCTTAAACTGGTTTTAATAATTAAATTGATAGACACTTCCTGGAGCAAGAAGCTATGGCTACATCCTGTAAGTTTGTTGCATACTACCAAATCTTGTGGGGAGGAGCAAAAATCAAATGCACATTGCTAATGAAATTGTCATCATCAAGGTTAAAAAGGTTCCTTATTTTAGTCTAAAAGAAATACAAAGTATCGTTGGGTTACTGATCTAGTTCCAAGAGCAGCATTGAATCTAAGTAGATGACCATTCTGTGGCTTTACTTACTGTATCTTTTTTTGACTATGAGTAGCTAGACCAGAGGGCTACACGTTGTTAAAGATGACATTCCTTGTCCCCTTTTCCTAAAGGCAAAAGTTTTCACTCAAGTCATAGAACAAGAAGTCTAATATTACCATTTAGGAATGGCGTATCTCTTTAAGCCCTTCTCAATGGCTTTTATGGCAATGAGGAAACCAAGGAGCATATTTTTCTTGCCATCTTACATGCTGTTTTTAGTCTTTATCTGGCAGCATGCCTGGAGTGTGAGGGTTGGTCTCTAGATAGATCTTTAAGTCTTTCTCCTTGCCAATTACTATCACTCAAATACCCTCATTACCAGTGGATATCTTAAACTCTGGGTTACACCTCCTTTTTATTCCACTTCCAGAAGTAGAGCTTCTAAAATTGGTGCTTCTATTAATGATGCCACTCCGCTGGCCATTTGTCTTCCCAGAAAGATGGAGTTGGAAAGACAACAATTTCTGAAAGAAAAGGTAAATAACCTAAAGATAGTTTATATACAAAACAGAATTATCTCAACTTAATACAACATACAAATTAATGCTCTACGAATGAACTTAAGTTTCAAAGACTAAAATGCTTTGTATATGTCAGTATTAAATTCCCTATTTCACTTACCCAGTTTTACACAGGCCTCTCAGGTAGTTGTAATGGCTTTAATCTTATGTTTTCCTTCATCCCACTCTCTGTAACAAACATCCAATAACTTTTTCATTCTGCAGTATTTCCATCTCTAGTTCTTCAAGTCTTTTTGAGACATAAGTGTAGAAAAGAACTCTGAAAGGGAACTTACTAAAAGTTTTCATACTGATGTTAAATTGTCTGACAATATGTTCATGTATGTATGGGGAAATACTTTCTATACACCAAAGGGAGAAATAATATATTTCCATTATCATTGGCAGTATTGTGGTGGGCTTTCATAAGTAGGTGGAATTTGAGTTGACTCTTAAACTTGGTCAGTGGTGGACCAAGGCATTCTTTTATTTTTTTTAGTGGCAGGGTCTTGCTCTGTTGCATGATCATAGCTCACTGCAGCCTCCAACTCCTAGGCTCACATGACCCTCCTGCTACAGCCTCCCAAGTAACTAGGACTACAGGTGCGGACCACTACTCCTGGCTATTTTTTTTTTTAGAGAAAGGGTCTTGCTATGTTGCCCAGGTTGATCTCAAACTCCTGGGATCAAATGATCCTCCCACCTCAGCCTCCCAAAGTGCTGAGATTACAGGTGTGAGCCATTGTGCCTGGCCAGGCATTCTTGATTTAGATAATAGGATGAGCAAAGTCACAGGAGAAAGAAAGTGAATGGGACACTGGTGGCCTGATGAGTTGTCCAGTGGGATTTGAGTATCAGTGTTTGGAGCGTTTGGTAAGGTGGAATCATTTAAGATGGTTGAGAGTCATCTTGGCCTTCATTCTGTCAGCAAACAGGAAATATTGAAGGTATAATACCATATCTGATATAACTCACTTTATTTGCTCAAACAAGCCTTAATTAACTAATAGATACTTTGCTGAGATGGCATGATCTATTTGACAGCTCCCCGTCCGCTCTCACCCCTGTGTGTGCTGCCTGAGCTAGCTGCAGCTTTATAGCCACAAATGAGTCACCAGGTTGATACTGAGCCAGAGGACTTTATAAAGTAAACCTAAAAGAGGGGTTAACTACCTCACCTTCTTCTAGTTTTGAAAGAGAGTCAGGCTTAGAAACAAACAGCAGGGGACTAAGGGGCTGGCAGCCAGAAAAAGATTGCAGGAATGGACAAGGAAGATGTCTTCTAGAACACGCATTCTGGGAGCCTCCCAGAACAGTTTTCATTGCTCTTCTTTTTCTACCTCCTCCTCCCTCCGGTTTTCTCCCTAAGAGAGGGAAAAAGACTGGAGAAGATATTTGTCCATCTGAGAATAAACTAGCCTTTTCTCTTCATTACTTCCCCTGTGAAGATTCCGTAGGACACAGAAGACAACTCCACCTAGTTGGATGGAATGTTATGCTGCAGAAAGTTCATCCTACAGGGTAAGAACTGTCCATGGGCTGTATGAATTAAGGTGATGTGTCATCTACCTAGTGACTCGGCATTTCATATCTTGCTTGGAGCACTCCCCACATCATTGCCAGAATTTCTCGTGCAGTTAGCTTGAATATGTCTTGTCTACTCCATCCCTACTTCCACTGCTTGGTGACTGAGATGAAATCCTCTATCACCTCTTACTTGAAACACTGCAATATCCTAGCTGGTGATGATCATGATAGTTAACTTTTGTAGAGAGCTTTCAATGGATCAGGGCTTTTTTTCCACATTCATTTTTAAAATTTTTTATTTTGAAAGAATTTCAAACTTACAGAAAAGTTGCAAGAAGTATGCAGAACTCTTGTACATCTTTTCCTCCAGATTCACCAATTTTTACATAAGCTTGCAACATTTGCTTTAGTGTTCTCTCTCTCTATCCCTCCATATTTTTTCCTAAACAATTAAGAGAGTTGTCTAATTTCTTACATAAGTATAGTATAGTTATCAAATTGAGAAAATTTAATGTTGATATTTTCATCTAATCTAGAGTCCATATTCCAGTTTCATATATTGCCCAATGTCCTTTACAGCATATTTTTCTAGTATGGAGTCCAGCCTAGGAGCATGAATCACAGTCCTCATGTCTCTTTCATCTTCTTTAATGTTAAACGGTTACTTGGCCTTTCCTTTGAAGCATACAAGCCAGATATTTTACAGAATGCTCCTCAATATGGGTTGTATGTCACCTGACCATATTCAGCATGTGCATTTGTGGCTGGAATACCAAGGAGTGAGACTGTGTCCTTTTCACAGTATCATGTTGGAAGCACACCTTTATTGGTGATAATAGTTTTGATCACTTGGTTAAGGTGTTGTCTGTTTTCTTCACTGTATTGTTAATATTTTTACTTTTGTAATATATAAGTAATTCATGGTGAAATACTTCAATATCACATAAATATCCCATTCTTCCTCAACTTTTCTCCACTAAATTTAGCATCCATTTCTGATTCATGCCTGAATCCATTTTTCTATGATGGTTGCAAAATGGAAGAGTTTTTTTAAAAAAAACTTCATTATTGCTTCTATATTTACTAGTTAGCATACTACTGTAAAAAAGAGCTTTCTCTTCTTATTTATCTATTTGTTAATATAGACTCATGGATTCTTATTTGATTCAGTAGATAATAATCCATTACTTCTTAATTTATTTAGATGGAAGTTCCTTCAAGCTGGCTCCATGTACCCTTTGACAGGCCTCCGTCATTTTTGTGAGCACTCCCTCACTCTCAGGCATCGAAGACATTCCAGGCTCATCTTGTACCTTTCCTGCTCCAGCCATGGAATCTGTAGGGCATATTTTAAACACTTTATAAATAATTTCCAAACAAACCTACAAAATAGATACTATTATCATTCCTATCATACAGATGAAGAGACTAAGACATAGAGAGGTTAAATAAATACCCCTAAGTCATAGAGTTATTAAATGGTGAAACCACAGTGTTGCTGCCTCCAGTCATATCTGCCCCAAACTCTCCAAGCCCCAGCCAAATCTTCCCCACAAAGTTAACAGAATGATGTATCTCAAATGCAAACACTGAGTTTCCCAAAACACAGCAATACCTTAGCACCTAGTATTCGTACATTAAACATTTGTTTCAGTGAGTTGAATTGAACTGACAAAGAACTAATGAATAAAACCTATTCCCATTTTCTGCTTTGCTATTTTTTCACTGATCCAGCCCAAGGAACATAAAAGGGACTCCTGACATGAAGTGAGAAAAGAAGAAAGTGAGGATGCCATCATAGCGTTTAGGGCAGACATAAAGATGCCTCTTATGCTATCCACCCCTATGGCCCATCTGGATCTACTTATCCCCTCTGCATAGAAGAGGAAACTTCCACCTCTACCTCTGAACTTCTGACATAATAATCTCCCATTTTACTCTCCTACATTCTCCTAGATCTTCAAACCTCTCGCTTCCTTTCTCCAAGAAAACATCCAACCCGTGTATCACTAATATACTCCCAGCCTGTCACCCACCTTGTGTCTTCACTACCTTCTTTGTATAACTCAGACCCAATGGTTTATTAGTTCAAACACTGCTTAATCTGTATTCTCAACTTCCTAACTGTTCTTTCCCTGCAAACTCTCAGACCTGGAAGAATCCGAGCATCTCACTCCCTTGCTGAAATTGCTGAGCACTTCTGGAGAAAATTACACAATGATATGGATGGTTGGCACCACAAATCTCCCTTGGCAAGGTTCAGCAATCTCTTGACCTGATCCTGATCAGCATCCTCGCCTATTCCCCTCAACAGTGATTTTAAGTTTTTATGTCCTTTCCCCACCATCCCCTTTCTCTGGGTGCCCTCTGCAACTGGGAGAAAATCCAGGCTATCAAACAGAACTCACATAACCTCTGGGCCCTGCACCTCTATTTAATTCATATGCACACTTCCCTTTATTTCCCTTCTTCTTGTCTCATTGAAGAGGTGACTTTTAACTTTTATAAAACTTATCTTGCTCTTTGGATCCCAGCCTCTACTGCAACTCCTTAATCTTTCTCTGTTAATTTATTTTTTCTTTTTTCTATATCCCTAATCTCTATATTAGTTTATAGGCCTTTTCTTTTATTGCTTTCTCTTCAACTCTATAAATAAGCTCATTTCTCTCTTATCTTACAAAGCAAAACATCCGTTGATCCTATATCCCCTTTATCTATTGCCATATTGCTTGTATTTTTCCCATGAATAAGATTCTTGAAATGAGTTTGCACCCACCACCTCCACTTTCTCACATCCCTTTCTCTCCTCAACCCACTTCAATCTGCACCTGCCCATCCCACTCCACGGAAACTGCCTTCTCCAAAGTCACCTATGACCTCTTAGTTGCTGAATCCAGTGGACACTTTGCATGCCTTATCTTATTTGACTGCTCCCTCCCTACCTTTCATCTTTTTTTCCCTCAAAAAATGTTTATTAGATATTGGGGCTACTATAGTGAACAAAACAAACCCAACCTTTTCCTCATGGAACACATAGTCTAGCCAGGAGAATAGACATTAAGCAAATAATGACATGACTAATTATTAAGTATAAGTGTGATAATGATACAAGGAAAATTTAAATGTTATTATGAGAATAGAGAATCTAGCCTAATCTAGAGGGGAAATGGTGAAGAAAACTTCCCTGCAGAAGTGGCATTTAAACTGAAATCTGAAAAATTAATAGCAGTTATCCAAGTTAGAGATGGGAGATGATGGAGGCGAGAAGAACATTCCAGACTGAGGACACAGAATGTGCAAAGGTTCTAAGGTGGGGAGGAGGGTAGACCATTTCAGCAATCTAATGATGGGCAATGTGACTGCATCAAAGACAATGAGGGGATTCCAGATGGGGCTGGAGATGAGGGCACAGGAATGAAATCAATACAGGCCTTGCAACATATCAAGAAATTTGGACTGTATCCTAAGGATGGTGGGTTTCCATTGAAGGCTCTTAAACAGGAATACAATGGGATGAGATTTGACTCCAGAATATCCAACCATCAAGTCCGAATAATGGCAGCTTGGACTCGGGTTGTGACATCTGGGACAGAGAGAAGCATATGGGTTAAAATGCATTTGGGGGTATATTAGGCATTGGGAATTAATTGGACATGAGGGATATTGGGGATGAAGAAAAGATAAGTATCAAGAATAAAAACTCAAATTTCTGGTACAAGCAACAGGGTAGATGGTAATAATATTTACCAAGATAGAGAACACAGGAGAGGGTGTTTCCTTGGGGGTGAAGATCATGAGTTTGAGGTGCCTACAGACCTGTAGAGATGTCCAGTGGAGAACTGAATACATAGGTCTAAGGTTCAAAAGCAGGCTCTGGGCTGAAATCCTAAATTGTCGAGTCAGCCAGTGGGGGGTAACTGAGGCTGAAAGACTCTGTGAGATTGACTGTGGAGATGTGGAAGAGTGAGAAAAAGCCTCATCTCTGCCCACTTACACACACCCCTGCCCTCCAGCCATGCTGAACTAAGTGCCCGTCCTCTGTATGACTCATTCTTTCTCTCCTTTTTGTTTCTTTACACATACTATTTATTCCTGACATACCTTTCTCCTTACCTCTTCCTTAACTCTTATTTATTCCTAAAGACTCAGCTCCTCTTCAAAGCTTTTCCTTATCTTCCCATTGGTTAAATGTTGCTTCCATCTGGTCTTATAATTCCCCCTATAGATTTGTAGCAAAGCACATATTACACTGTAATGTAATATTAGTTACCCTGCTAGACTGTAAAGTTCTTGAGGACAGAACTCTACTTATTTCTCATTGAGTCCCAGGGTCTAACACAGGGCCAGGCACATACAGTTTCTCAATATACATTTGGAAGAAAGAAAAAAGTTCTGCTAGGAAAAGTTTCCTATGTGAGTCACAGAAACCTTGACTGTTAGAGAGCCAGAATGGACTTTGGGTAGTTTCTACTCCAACCTATTTTACAGGTAAGAAAATTGAGGCCCAGTCACAGAACTAATCATTGGGAAAAACATATTTAGAATCCAGTTTTCCTGGGTTCCAGCCTAGTGGTCTTCCCACTACCTGATAACCAAACAACCCAATAAACCATTTACTCAATGACTGGCATGCCCAAATATACACCACGTAGGTCTTTTTTTTTTTTTTTGACAGAGTCTTGCTCTGTTGCCTGGGCTAGAGTGCTGTGCCATCAGCCCAGCTTATAGCAATCTCAGACTCCTGGGCTCAAGCAATCCTTCTGCCTTAGCCTCCCGAGTAGCTGGGACTACAGGCATGCGCCACTATGCCCGGCTAATTTTTTCTATATAGATTTTTAGTTTTCCAGCTAATTTCTTCCTGTTTTTAGTAGAGATGGGGGTCTCAATCTTGCTCAGGCTGGTCTTGAACACCTGACCTCAAGCAATCCTCCCGCTTCGGCCTCCCAGAGTGCTAGGATTACAGGTGTGAGCCACCGTGCCCAGCCAATGTAGGTATTTTTAAAAGATGAAATACTAAACAAAAAGCATACAGGTTGAAAACATATAACTAATTGAAGTGACCTACAGGATATAGAACAAATGGGGACTCTACACTAACAGAAATTGTTGAATTCCTACACGATTAATAAAAGTAGAAGATGTCTGCATTTCATGGACTGTTGACATGTGGTTCTGTCTGAGAGGGGAGAGGGGTAGAATCTTGAATATCCCCGTAATGCTCACTCACCACGAGCCAAGTGCTGGGACAAATTCCTTCCCGTAATAATTCATTTGATCATCACGTAAAAACCCTATGAGAAGTCTGGAAGTGTTAGTTTGCTAAGGTCACATAGCTAATGAGAGGCTGAGCCAGCAGTTAGATCCAGGCAGTATGACTGTAAAGGTGTGTTTGAAACCACTGAGCTCTCCTGCCTTCACAAGGGAAACCTGTATATACTCTCTCTCCACTTAGGCACCTCTGGCAGCTGCCTTCTTGTCTTTACCGATTTCTTTAAAAAAAATGAAAAGGGGAAGATTTATTCCACAAAGTCATCCCTAATTGATAGAAAATAAGTGAAATGAACTAATCTTTCTTTCTCAATCACCTATTTGGGTTTGAAAGAAAAATATTTAAGTGGGAAGAAGATAATGATTTGTTCATGCATGAACTAGGATCCATTACATGTTCTTTTCTAAAGAAAAAATATGTAACTGTGCCATGTCTTTTATTTGTCTGTTTTTCTCTGTAGTTTTTGGTGTCAGGGCTCTCGGATTATACACCCTAGATGACGATGATTAAGTTAAAGTTTTGTGCAGTATCTGGACAATGGTATGTATATTGCATGATACATAATAAACACTATTTGTAATTATAATAAGGGTGAGTCTGGAAGAGGTAAACACAGGTATAAAATTCATCTTCCGTATGGTTATTATTTCATTTATATGAGAAGTCCACTAAATTCACTGAACCATGTCAGGCCACATCTGTTTGAAAACCTACCAGTTTTTATGAACATTAAATAAAAATGGTTAGATTTAATGACCATTTATCATATTCATGCAAAAATAATGAAACGGAAACATAGCAAAGAGGAGGCCACTGATGAAGAAAAAAGTTTTAAACGCCAACAAGTTTGATATTTTATTTTTTCTATTTAAAAAAATCAAATATCTGATACTTTTGCTCCAGAACTTTCTGGAATTGGAGGGCATTTTTGTTTAGTGTTGTTTTCTTTTTTGCCTGAGTATTAACCTAAGTAGCATAGACTTAGAAAATATGCCAAAAATATTTATAGATTAACTTTTCTTGCAAAAGTTAGGTATTTGAACCTTAGGAATAAACTGTTTGGATGAAAAATTTTGCCACGAGGAGAAGCAATGAACAGCCCTTGAACAGAATGAAGATAAAGCTGTGGTGGGGGCAGGGGGAGATGAACAGTAAATGAAAAAACGTTCTCCTGGCTGCATTTCATAGGTGAAGTAGATTCTACTTGGATTAGAACTTCTAAGTTACTGTAACAGAGGGTAAAGAGAGGTGGAAAGGAAGCTTTGAGTGACGTTTTTGACAACAAGCTACAGAAATAACAATTTGACAGAAGGGGCCATGATAAACATAAGCTCATCTCAGGCATGGCTAGGATTCCCTTAATGTAAAAACATGGAGCATGTTGAGGATCCAATTTGGGGTGAAGGGAAGAGCCAGGTGGGAAGGTTACCTCTAAGCAAGCTACTATAGCTAAAGTCAAGGAACTCTCATATCAGTTTAAATAGCCTTGGTAAGCAGTTTTGAAGATTTTGAGGTATCTCTCTCAGTTATTCCTATTTCTACCTGTTTCTAGCTTGATTGAGCTGCCGGGTAACAAATAAATAGAGAAGGTTGGTATTTCTATTAATACAAAGTTTATTTTTGTCCAGTCATCTATTTATCCTGCAGGTGGAGGATAGACTTCATTCTTTTCTAATCAATGCAGACATTGCAGATCAACAACAAATCTTCATATTGACAAACAGCCCAGTCAATATCTTATTATTATTTAATAAGAATTTCATTGTCAGTGTGCTGGGAGAAAAAATATTAGCATAACAGTCTGTATATAGTACTATAAATACTGCTCTAATATAAAGGGTAAAAAATAAGAAAGCAACATATAATAAGAAAAATTTGCCTTAAGAGCTTTGGGATCTTGTCAGAAACTAGGGCTAACTAGTTTTATGAGTTGAACTGGTCAGTTGCCATCATTAGGCCTCCAATTCTTCATCAGAAAGATGAGAGAAGTTGACCAAATTATCGCTAAAGCCCACCTTTCAGTTCTGAAATCCGTCACAAGGAAATATTCTATTTTGAATTTTCATTAGGTTAAGGATTTAACAATCAGCTGAAACAGGATGACTAACCCATAACATGTTCCAGAAAAATATGAAATGACATGTTGAAGAGCATTTAAATTGAACAAAACAGATTTGTGTGTGTGCCACTATTGATATACAAATGTTGAATGTGTTTTACTGTATCTACTGAATGTGATTGATAGGAGATGCATCAATTTCAAGGTTTGTGAATTTAAGTAAATTGTTGTCAGTGGTATCGCTTCTTAAAAAAAAATTATATCTTTACAACGAACAGACAAATTGAGACAGGATATACATAAAGCATCAATTTAACACAAATATCCACTTACAATTGTGAAAAAAATATATGTAGTTGGGAGATTTTCAGAAAATTCGAGGAGCATTTTTTAAATTGCTTATGCTTTTTAGAATGCTTAGCGTTTCTGTTTTGAAAACAACTTGTCTTCCTTTTCAAAATGTATGTGCTAAGCTGGCTCTGATGTCAAAATGAACCATTTTCACAGGATTGGGTCAGCTCCCACTCAACAATTCTTTTACAGAAAAGAAACCGGGGATGAGCCAGTAGTTGAGCTCGTTAAATCTAAAATCCCCAGCCCTTTTTCCAAAGCAAAACTCTGAAATGTATAATCAAGAGGACAAAAAGAGAATATAGTTTGTCTGTTACTGAATTATTAAATCCTTGTTTTGAACCTTTTTCTTTCTACCTTGACCCCATCTGTCTCCAGCTTTCATTTAAATTTCCTCACTTTGGGAGGAAAACATGAATAAGTCTCCCGCCTAAAAAGAAAAACAAGCAAAGAAATAGAAAACTTGCCCTCTTATCTCTTCCCAGTACTATTTTCTTTTTCCTCTCATTTCTCTCTGTATTGAACTTAGATCGTTTCTATTTAAATCCTCCCTATGCCCAGGATATTTTAGGCTTCCAATTTTTTACGCTGAATAAAAATAGTTTTAATTTGAAAAATGCATGTCACAAATATTTTATAGATAAACTTGATTTAAAGTATAAATGAATACCAAGTGGGAAAAAGACAAAAATTTTCTTCACAAAACTGATAGGTATCTGCCTTCACTTTAAAAGGTTTTTAAAGCTTATGACTGAAGTAAGTTCACGTTTAGCAAGACTAGCCACACACACACAAAAGGACCTGGTTTGATGGGAGCCCACCCTGGGTCTAATTTAGAAGTTTCCACTTATGTCATGTCAGATTTGGGGAGACTGAACCCTCATTGAATGCATTGGTCTGACTGTCTCCCAAGCTTGATGCCCAGGGTTCATGACTGCAGTTCCTGGCACAGTCATAAATATTCATACCTCTCCTGATAATTTGCAAGCCAAATTCATTTGGCTTTTTTCACCCCATCAATCTTATAATTAATAAGGGTGGTGCTCTTGTTTCACTTTCCTCCAAAAGAAAAGATAAATGAAATAAAGAGTCATCCTGTAAATTTAAATAGGAGTGCCTCTCGCTGATTAAAAGCTGATGCTATCATATAGCGGTGGAAGGGGAGGCTTCAGCTATTTCTCTCACTGGTGGCTGGGAGGGGGTGGTGATGGGTAGAGCACAGGAAGCATTTCCAGATGCGGCAGCATGAGCCTTGATCTGAAGAGTTTGGTTATCTATTAAATAATGCACAGGAGAACTTCGAGACATTATGTTAGAAGTGAGTCGCAGGATATATATTCACAAATTGACTCTTACCTATTGTTTGGATAGATGGACACTGAACATAGCTGGACATTGAATATAACATGCTAATATGCAGAGAATTAGACTTGAACAGACAGCAGGTTCTGCTTGCAGTTTAGAAATTTAGAGATATTTTAGAAAATTGTTAAAATTTGGTGATTATTGTGTCTTCAAAGTGACTGCCTTTGAATTAGCATGATAGCTGTGTTCCTCAATCTAATTGGAAAGACTTGGTCTCCACTGAAACATTAAAGGAGGCACAGATCACAAAATGATTTTACAAATAAATCACGGTACATAGGACATGGTGTAAATTGTCTGCTCCCATTGGATTTTGTAAGGTCATTTATAGCAAAGCAGAAAAATCAAATCGAACATAATTTAGAAATAAAATTTTGATAATTGAGCTAAGTAACTTGAACTTGTCAATCACCTGTGACCTTATTCTATTTACACTTCACTTGAACATTCAAAAAGTCCTAAGGCCCATGGATAAGCTTCAAAGTATAAACAACTGCCTTCACTCTATTGTGGTGGGCAATCTAACTGCTTTTAAGCAGATTATTTAATTTGTTATTAAAATTAATAAGACCTGGATAAATAAAGAAGCAGAAAAAGCTTAAGTCTGCTGTTAGGTATTTGCCTCTAACTTCTTTTAAGGGGAACTTACTTTAAAGATGAAATAATGTGCTATTTTTGTGTATTGGTTAGTTTTAGGAGCTCTTGTCACCTGAGATGTTCTTGAGACCCACCTTATTTATGTAAAGGCAATAGAAGGGGGAACCTCAGGCACTCTTAGGGTTCTTTATCCTTAAAGCTTATATTAATTGTTCTGTTCTTTAAAGACATACTGTACTCAGGGCCATCCTTCTTTAAACATGCTTAAGCTGCAGTTGGAGTAAAGATACATTTTTTATACCTTAATTCTCTGTGAATACAATTACACATTTGATTTACTGCAAAAAAAGAAAAAAATGCTTTCCTCTACTGACATTTAAAATAGTAGGGTAAATGCTTTCCTCTACTGACATTTAAAATAGGAGGATAAATGAGGGAGAAGCAAACCTAACTCCTTGCCTGGGCCTCCTGGTGTTTCTCCAGACCTAATTTAGTCAGTTGCCTCCGGGCTGAGAATGGACTGAAAGAACCTAGAGACAAGAGGCCAAGGCAGGGACCTCTAGACCTCTTTGTAAGGAGTTCTCAGCTGGTGAGGTAGTTGTGATCATTCCTCTGTCTGGGTTTGGGAGGGTGGGAGGGGAAGAGAGGAATTGGCTTTTCCTCACCCTCTATCAACTCTTTCTCAGTCTTGCTTGGCTGAGGGGGATCTGGAAAAATTCACAGTTAGGTAATAGAATCTCTTTCTTTCCTCTCCTACTCCTCTCCTACCTACTTTTCAAAAGCAGAATTAGAACCAATTAGAGCTTGTGGAGGCTTTCTGGGTCTTTGCTACTGCTCTCCGAGGTCACCAAAACAACACAGCAGTTCCTGCAGGGATGACAAGAAGGATCTAAGGACTGAGGCGGGGGAGCGGGGGTATGGGGGAGATGAGAGTCTCTGACAGTCACCCTTTCTCCTGCATCCTGGTACCGCACGCATGCCAGCTGCTGGAGCGGGCTGGGCCTGAGCACTGCCGAGCGAGCTTCTCTGTCTTTACAGGGTACTCAAGGCTAAGTGCTTAAAGAGTTTGACGCGGCTGTTTTCGCTGCAGACTTTCTCGTTTGGCCAACCTGGGCTCCCGCGGCAGCTCGGAGACGCCTGTCCTGCGCTCCTTCTCCAAGTCCTGGGAGCTGTTGGGAGCTGAGGACTGGATCTCTTGCTAATTCCCTTCCCAAGAGCCCAGGAAGAGCATAGGGAAGGGGAAGGGGAAAGCACACCCACACCTCACCCAGTCCCCTCCCTCCAGAAGAGATGTCACCGCCTGGCCCAGAGCAGGGAGGAGCCTAGCTCCCTGGCCCGCGGCACCCCAGCTTCCTGCCTGCATCCTGGCACCAGCTGTGCTCTTCTTCAGCCAGGAGGGCCTGAAGGGGTTTTGCAAATGGGTTTTTGCCTGTTTTAGCGTACTTTCTTTCTTCTTTTGAGTCCAGGCTGCGAGGCAAGGGGGAAATCGGGTAGGATTGTATCAGGGAAGAGGACAGTAATTACAGAGTTCTGTGGACGTTTGTGTGTAGGCGTGTCTAGGTCAGTGTGTGTGTATGTATGTAACAGCCGGAACGGGGTGGGGGGAGCGGTGGCGGGGGCCGGGGGAGAGAGAGAAAATGGGGTCCAAAGCTAAGAAACCCTAGACCAAATCATTTTGTGGAACTCCAGTCAGAGATACATCAGACCCAGCCACTGTCTCCTCACCTAGGGGTCTAGAATAGACACCTACAGCTTGGGGTTCATTTAACCCCTTTTGTGCATCAGTCCCAAGAACTTTCTTTGTTCCCCAGCACTGGGGAGAGAGGCTGGCTGGAAGAGTGGGGCTGTAGCAGCTGTTCACAGCGGTCCAGACTGGAACCTGGCCTCCAGGGTGCTGGCTCGACAGTGACTCAGCAGTCATTCCTTTGGCCTTGGGGCCTGCCCTGCCTTCAAATCTTTCCCCTAGGTGAGAACGCAGGGCTTCCCGTCCATCGATCTGGTTTGTTTTCTGTAAGAAGGGAAATTTTGAATCATGTTGATAATTTTTATTTTTTAAAATCATTATTGCCTGGGATTGAGTTTACCAGGCAAAGTGGAGAGTTTGAAGCTGAGAAGGGTTTGGACAAAGGATGCTGAGAAGAGTTTCAACAATTCCAAATAAAAATTGCCTCGAATAATAATCTGTGTTGAAGTTAAAACAGGACTACTTTTGGACAGTGACCTGGATTGGCTCCTTATTGGGATAGATATAATCCTCCTAAATAGCATCGTCAGTATCTTAAACATCCCAATTCCATTGGATTTCAAAAGGCGATTCCCAAGAGCCTACTTCTGCCTGTGTGTTTCTGAGAAATACTTTGGACTGAATGGATCAGCCTGAAATACACAAAGACAAGCAAAATAGAGAACGGGGAGAGGAAATGAACGTTAACTCTGGGAGTAGTGAGGAGAAAGGGGAGGGAGGACGGGAAGAAGAGGAAAAGGGAAGAGGAGAGGGAGAAGGGAGTGGGAGGAGGAAGTGGAGGGAAGGAGGGAGAAAGAGAGAAAAAGAGAGAGAGGGAGAAAGAGAGAGACATACACACAAAGAGCTTTTCACACGTGCAGACGAGGGCTTTGAAGACTTCGACCCCTACCCCCAAACCCAAGTGCATCTCACAAAACAGGTTTTGCCCCGAGTCCGCAGTCCCTGGGGCATTAATTCACTCCTGCCTCTCTGCACAATGACTTTCAAACCTAGGGAAATAATTGCATTAGAGCAGATTACTTATTCTTTTTCTGTTGGACAGGAGTCTATTAAACTCAACACAGCCATTACCAGCTGAGCTCTAGAGTGCGCCTTCATTAAGAAAATTAAAATCATACTTTCGAACCTAAGCAAAGCCTGTGCAGGTATCTGGAGCCCGCGTCAAATCCGTATGTTTTTGTGAGCCCGATTTTCTCGCGAATCAATCTCTGCTTTTTGGATACCGTACATCAGGGTGAAAAGATTGAGTGTGATGACAATTTCTCCGAAGATAGGGCCGCCTGAGCTCTAAGAAGTACCATCTTTCTTCTCAATCCCCGCCCCCCCCTCCTGCCGCCGCCTTTCCATTGGGTGGATCTTCTCCCAGGAGCTTTCCAGTCGGGGGCAGCGCACCTGTCCGCGCGTGCCCCGGGATCTGGGTAGCAGGTGGGGGTGGATGAGGCGACCGCGAAGGGACAGTGGGAGGGGTGGGTTCAGGGCCCAGGAAGCTGCACGAGGGAACTTTCCCAGCTGATGTCTGCGACCGGAGGCCCGCAGCAAGCGCACGTGTTTCCCACCCGCGCGCGCGCGCACACAAACACACGCACACACGGGCGCACCACAGCGCGGGGGGCAGTCTCGCTCCTTCTACTGCGTTTCACACTCTCTCCGGGACCAGCGTGGCCCGTGCGCCTTCTGTCCACTCGGGCGCGGGAGCCTGGCTGGGGAACTAGGCAGGCCGTTGCATATGCCTCGGACTGGGAGCTTCGGTCCCTTTGGCTGGGGTCTTTGGCCTCTGGGGGCCTGTTTGGGTTTCCTCCTCGGTTTGGTAAGAGCCTCAGTAGCACCGGGTCCCCCTAGGAGAATGGGGACGGAATCTCTCCAGCTCCAGGTTTCTCCCGCGCCCCAGCCTGGGGCGGAGGAAACAGGTGGGAACCTCGGGCTGAAAGGAGGGCGACGTCCCCTACCTCCCCTCCCGGGGCCTCGGGATGGGGTAACATCTCCCATTGCTCTATCGGAGGTGGGCTTTCCAATTCCACTTGCAACTGGAAACCGCATCCGGCGGGTGAGCTGTCTACTCACTTAGGAGGGGGCGCGTTTGCATTGATTTTCTATGGCATCTGGACATTTGCAGGGTTTGAAGAATAATTTTTAGCATGGTTTATTTTTTTTTAATTGGCCACCGCCCTTCGTTTCAGCATTTTGCTTTTTAAAATGTTAATTACTGTGTGTTTCTCTGAAAGGTCCACTCAACTCAGGGCTCTGAAGGAAAACATATGGTTTTTGCATATTTGGGGGACGTTCTTTCTTGGGCTCTAGGAGTGGAGAGGTGCTGCTTCCATTGTCAGAATGCCCCGTAATGGAGTTCTCACTCCTTCTCTATGGCTAATGAGGCTTTGGGGTTTATTAGGGGGAAATAGCACCCCCTCCTCCTTCCTATCAGCGCTCAAATACTGAATTAGGCTGAGTTACTTGAAAGTGTATAATGTTTCTTGGCAAGTGTCTAATTTTCTTCCCTCAATTTCTGTTTGCTACAAAAGCCTAGAAAACTCAAGTGAGGACGGTCAACGAATAGATGTGGACAAGCGATCATCTTTTACACCTCCACAGCTTTCAACTCGCTAAATTGGTGAATATTAAAAATATTTTTTCAGGGAAAAAGAAAAACAAACAAACACACCTACACTGCTGTTGTTAGTGTTTTCTTCTCATCAAATGTAGACACACCATTGGATTTCTTTTTCCTTTGTAGCAAAAGATGAGGAAATCAGAAATGAACAGCAGCCTTTGAACAGCAGCAATTCCAAGACTTTTGAAACAGTTTTCTTTGCTTCTGTTTTTCCTCCTTAGCCCTTGAAGCAAAACAAAAACAAAGATAAAAAAGGGAGAAACACCGTTCCTAGGGGAGAGTTTATTTTGTTGCCACAATAAAGGGGTGGGGGCAGTTAACAGCTATTTGAGATGATAATGTTAGTGATCCCATCCTTTTAATCATAATCTTCAAGTGGTTTAAGATTAATGGCTGAGGGTATTTTCTGTCTCTTCCTAAGGACCTTTGCATTAATTTATTTAGAACATTGACCAGACCATCAATGTCTCCAAATTTCACTAGGTAGAGCACAGACAAATACAATGAGACTTTTATATTTTCTTTATATGTGAGAATACCTTACTGGAAACATTTCTATTTGGATTCTACTGCAATGAGGGACACCTCCTTCCTTGTCTTTATTGCTTTGTCTTTATATAGATATATAGATAGCTAGATATAGATATTATATATGGATATACGTCTATATTTAAATGGACCCATATGGTCTGCAGATAGCTTCCCTTCCACTTCTGAGCTTAATGGGGACCTTTCAAAAACTCGACCCCGGTGGCAGGCAGCAGATTCTACTTCCCCAGAGCAAGATTTATGTTTAAAGTAAGTTTGGACACAATGAACTTCTTCAAAACAGACCCCCCCCCCAAATGATAACAGCTTGGAGTATAAATATTTAACTTTACCTCAGTTGGCATAATAGCTCCAGCAATTCTTCAAATGCCACTGGACTGAGGCATCACTTCCCTGGCCTGAAGACCGGGGCTGTCGCCTACCTCTGCCTGGCCCTAGGAACGCTCGTTCTCTGGAGTCCCCGAGTCCTTGTCCCTGCCGAAACATCCCCAAAGATGAGAAGGGGGGGTTGGAGAAAGGGTATCACGGTGGTTCTGACGAGAAGCAAAGGAGAAGAACGGATTTTTATACCAGAGGGTCCTGGTGCTCTGGCAAGAAATTAAAGTCAAGAGACCCACCTTTCCCCTGCTATCTACCCTCCCTCACCGGTGTCCCTTCCCCCGCGCCTCGTTGCTGAGAACTGTTTTCACAAAATCGCCAAATCCGGTACTTTAAAAAGCAAAACCAAAAACTCCCCCAGAAACTAAAGTCGTTCCGCAGTGCAGATTTACACCCTTCATGGTGGGGGGGGGCGGTCTAGCTGTGGTCAGAGGACTTTCCTGAGTCAGGGCTGCTTTGCCAGCGCCTTTCCCAAGAGTAGAGGCTGGCGGTGGAGGCGGCGCGCCTGCCGGCCGGAGATCGCCCCGGCTCTCGTTACCTGTGCGCCCTCGCGTTACGTAGTGCTCGTAAATCCCCCTGGAGATTAATTGGGAAGCCGAGAAAACGCCTCTATGCACTAAACCGTTGAAAAATAACCAAAGCACTCCGAAATAATAGCAGTCTCACACCTTGCATTGGACCACAATACTAAGATCAAGTGTCAAAGGCATTGGCGGTGTCTTTTGGTGCACTTCAGCTACCATTTCCGTTTCCAGCAAAATTGAGAAGCACGGGCCAAGAAAGAATAGCACTCGCGTGAAAAAGACCTGTGTGTGTGTGTGTGTGTGTGTGTGTGTGTGTGCGCGCGCGCGTGTGTGGGTAGGTAGGTAAGTAGGTACGGTGACAACTTTTAAACACGTTGTATTTTTGGGGAAAAAAAATCAGACAAGGGCTGGTATTCCTTTGCTGTGCAGGAAAGGGTCATTCAAGACAAGAAACTGTCTGAATTCCTAAAGCTATTCCTTCACTTTTCCAAAACAGTGCGAGTTCCCCGGAAGTTAAATTTTTCGAGGATGCAAAATATTGCTTTGTATTGGCCTCTTTCCCCATCAGATACCCAGTTTTATACCGTTTGCAGCATCTATTAAAAACATTTCCTTGGATTTGGAAGCTAAAGTTCGGCAGAAAAAAACAAAGTATAGCAAAAAACCCAGAGAATAAAGAGATTTAGGAAAAGGAAATATGTCCCTTTGCTAAGCATTTGATAGTTTATTCCCTGGAGGCCGAGGGAAGGTAGGGGGTTCCTTTTCATTTTATTATTATTTTTATCATTTATTCCTTGAAATGTTCGGGCTTGACAAGCTATTCCCCCTGCCGCGGGGTTTTGCTGCAGAACGGAGGTGGGGGCGGTGGAAGGAGTCAGTGAAGGCGGGGGGGGGGGGGTCAGAAAAACACGATTCGCTTCGCAGGGGGCTGACCCGCAGCGTTCTGCTCTACTGGCCAGCAGGGGGCGCTCTGATGTTATCTCTAGATTAGACAGTCGCGCCACTCCGAGCTTGCAAGACAGGCTTGGCAGTTTCACGCAGCTGCAAAAGGAAAGGGAGGGTGGATTGTAGTTCCTAAACCCTCAACAGCTATTCCACTTGGGTTATTTACCCTCGGTTCGAAATGTCTCTACGTCTCACTTTACCTACCCATCCCGCTTATAGTGCACCTTGCTCCCCATCGGCCTCTTTCTTTTCATCAGCATCTATGCAGCACATGTATAATCTCTCTCCCTGGCCTTGAAATATACATTAGTGCAACTTATTAAATGCGACGATGAATAGTCAACATTTTTTTCGCCTGTTAGTTCCGCTGATCCAGGCAGGATTTATTTGCTGATCTTACGTCCTGGAGCCATAATGCGTGATTTTTTTTTCCTTAAATAAAATTGGTCAAATGTTGACAACCTTTAAGCCAATCTAACACTCAAGATTAGTGATGGGAAACTAATGAGAAAATATCAGATCGCCCGGCCTGAGGGCTGCCAATTAAATCTTCGCTGATTGAAAAATAAAAGCAGACTTGGGGTGTGAGCCCAGCTCAACTTCAACTATTAATTTAACATGTTGCCGGGGTCCGTGCCTTCTCTCCTCTAAACTGCCTCCCGTAATAGAGCTCCCTCCTCTCTCATCCCTCAACCTAAAAGCCAAATGTTATTTCTCAGAATATTTCAAGAGGTCCAAATCAGAATGATCATTTCTTACATGGTAAATATTAGGCCTTTAAGCAATATGATTTAACTAATTAGAAAATTTACATCATTAAGTCTCAGGGAGAGAAAAAAAAGAGAAACAAATCTGCCAGTCATTTTAAAGGAGACAGGCACTATTGAAGTGTGAAGAAATCGGCTCTAATTCAAAAAGGCAATCGGGCAGAAAAAGCCCTCAACATTACCCTGCTAGTTATTAATCAGAAAGGGCTCTCTCTCTCCTCCCCTTACCCCCTCCCCTCCAAGCACTGAGTTTAAGTTCGTTTTTTTGCCAGTGGCCCATGTCATATTTATATTGAGGTTTTGTCTGCTAAAGGATTAAGATTTGAAAATGTTTCAATATGAGGAAAACAGAATCCTCAAAGGGAAAAATATTCACAGAATCACCTCTCTTCCAGACAAGTAAACCTGTTGTAATAAACAATTCTCACGCCCCTTATTTTTTTTTATTCTTTCCGTCTTTCTTCCCATTAAGTTCCTATTTTGAAACCTGCTTGGTGAGAACTAGATAAAGTCTTTGTGTTCTGCTCCCCTCCCCCTCCTTTCTTGCACCTCCTCCCTCCTCCAAAGCGAGAAACTTAGACTGAAAGCAGAAAAGTACAAATACATTAACAAAGCCCCACTCACTCGTTAAAAAGGCCATGGTCTAGGCTTACATGTCAGGAATCTAAGGAAAGGGGGCTCTGTTGGGTGGGTCTACACACAGAAGATGCTAAACTAGAAATTTTCCCCTCCTATATATAGTATTCAATGTAGTGTGTGGTTAGAGAAAAAAGGAAGGCAGGTGGGTGAGAATTATTTAAAGTGCATTGTGGTGTTGTGTGGCTTTTTCTCTCCCCCCCTCCAACTCCCGCTTTCTATTCAGCTTAAAACAGCAGCCTCATTATATCTAGGTGCCCCTTCCCATCATAGTCTTACTTAAGCCCTGGTACACCACACACATCGCCTTTTCCCTAGTCTTCTCATTCCCAGCAAATTAACTGAAGAGGGAACTGCAAAAGGAACTTTAGGAGGAGTTCCATTTGGAAACTCAGGCCCGCCCTGGCATCTCTGAGGATTTGCTCTTAAACGGACATTGGCTTCAAAAACAATTTAATAGCAAGCCTTAGATATTCAGTTTCTCTTCATTATTATTTCTTTTTAAATTACAAAGAAGTCCCAAAGGCTCATTTTCTTGCCTTGCCCAATTCTTTTCTCATTACTTTCCCTTCCAGCCTCATTTTCATATCTTTCTCTCCGCCTTTCTTTCTCAAAGTTTCACTACCTTGCTTCCCCCCAAGTCCCTGGGCCTTAGAAGTCTCCAGTCTCCGGGCTTTTCCCGGCCTTGAACATCTCTGCAGCGTTAGTTCAGCGCCATACTCCACGTTACCAGATTTCAACTTTGCAGGAGAGAGCAGTAGCAGATCTGGGCTATTAACACACCACAGTTAATTCTCTGCGGGAACTTTTACTAGGTGGGACGTGTGGAAGGGGAAAACATCTGTAAACAGTACACGTTCCTGAGTGTGGGGAACGATCGCTGACATAGAGGCCAGAACACACAGAAAAATATGGCAAAATTTGTGCAAGAGCCATTTCCAAGTTGAAATTTGGTGGACTAAGGAAGGAAAGGGAAAAGGAGGGGCACTGGGAAGAGTCTAGAATGCTCCCCAAATGCAGCTTCTTTTCTGACCGTCATAGAACAGACGGGAGTCAAACGTGCTCCCTTTTGAGAAAGATTAGAGTAAACTGGACACCGCTGTCACTTTCAGGAGGTGGGACACAGGGAGGTGAAAATACATAAGACAATGGCCTCTGGCCTGGAGGGCCCCCTAGGCGGTCTCCCCACCTTTTTACCCCGTCCCTCTCAGAAAACCTCCTTACCTTTGTTGCTTCGATTTGATATGAAACCATTGGACGTTCCTGGGCTAGGTTCTTTGAGAGGAAAAAGACCACGAGAATCAACCGGTCTCCTGCATCTACTTCGAAGTCAAGAAGCATTACAATAAAATTTACAGCGCCTTTAACAACTGGCAAGTAAAGCATTAAAATTCTCTTTAATTGAGAAAATATTGATTTTTAAGTCTAGAAAAAGCGAAATCGTAATTTAGCTGCAAACTTTCAGGCGAGAATATAGCGTATTATGTAGCCATATAATGGATCCACCCTTTATACCCATGCAAAATCACATCTTTAATTGCGCTACTTTATGAAGTGATAAAGACAAAAGATAACCCGACTTAGGCAAACGCTTTTTAAAAAGAGGACCTAGAGTAATTTCTTTTACCAGTTATTTATAAAAAGAATTGTCTCCTTTTTTGAAGCAGGGGGGGAAAATGCCCAAAAGGGAGGAAAGAAATAAAAAGAACGGAAAACCACAGACTAGTCTAAAAGCAACTCACATTAGCAAATCCGTTGATATTCTTTACCAAAGGAGGAATGAAGCCAACAAATTTAGAGAAAATGCATTCACGGACAAAATTGCATCCTCCGTTAAATGAAACTAACCTGGTCTATTTTCTTACTTTACTCCTCCGTCGTGTGTGTGTGTGTGTGTGTGTGTGTGTGTGTGTGTGTGTGTGTGTGTGTGTATGGGGGGGCAGAGTCCATTGGTGGATAGGAAAGGGAAAGAAAATCGGGCTTTCTATGTTATTTCTGTATCGGTTTTTAGTATTATAGAAGAGTAAAGAAGTTTTTGTGTGGTGGTTTTTCATTGATCAGTCACTCTGAGCTAATGTAATTATCCTCATCAATAGGAGGCTGCAGAGAGAATCATTATGTGGGTGACATTGATAAATGATCGCCCAGGAACGGCCCTCTCGCGGGCAACCCCCACGTCTGACCCTCCCACACACACAATGTAGTCATAGAAACACCTAGAGAACCCCGAGCACCGCCGCGGAAGAGGCAAGAGAGGGAAGAAAAGCCTCGGCTGGCCAGGGTGGGGGTGGGGGGCGAATGGGGGCGGCCAGTCCCAGATCCAAACGGGTCCCAGGGACAAAACCAGCCCATGGCGGGTGGGGGGAGAGGAGAGAGTTGCGGGAGGGAGAAGCCTCCTCCCTCGCTGCAAACCCTCCCGCGCACAGTTGCTCGCAACAAAGTGAAAATCCGCCCTCCAGACGCACCCATTCCTCCACACCTTTTCCCATGTGCGACCTCACTACCAACAACATCTGATGTTTGCCGAGACACACATTCAAATGGGTTTCTGCAGAGGAGTTAAATAATTAGGTCGCAAAACTTGTAGGCATCTAATTCTCACGCGAGTCTCCCCCCACCTCGCGTTCAAAAAAACCCCAAACAAACAACAAACAAATCAAACATATCTGAACTAAAACAAAGGCAGCAGCTGGGCGACACCCCCCTTCCAGCGTTCCCCCCAGTTATTTCCTAAGTGACCCCGTCCTTTCTCTTCACCTCCTAACCCAGCGCCTGTGATTATGAGATAATGGATTTTGCGATTGTTCCTGTCAGGGGAAAGAAAAAAAAGTCCCCACCGAACCCCACGTTTTCATCTTTCGAGTGTTTTATTTAAGCCAATGGGAAAGTATTGAGAGCCGTAATTGATTCATAATGATCCATAAATCGATGTTGGAAAGCGGGGAGTGAGGGTGGAGGTGTACGGAGAGTGAGGGGTGGGGGGGGGCTGATGCTGTTTATTTTATTTCTAAAGCTTCAACTAAAGTAGCTTTGACACTGTTGGGGCTGCAGGGGAGGAGCTGTGGGGCTCTGCCGGATCATCCATCATCCCTGTCACCCAGAGTCTGCCCGGAGGAGCCGTAGACGCAATCTCCCTTCTGTCTCTACACCGAAACTATTAATATTAAAACCTCCCTTCAAACGCTGCCCCGACGGTCTCCATGCTCATCACAATCTGACCGGCCTCCCCCACCAGACCGGCGCTTCCCCTGCGCAGCCCCTTCCTCCCCGCGCGGCCGGGACGGCGGGGGCTCGCCCACAGCGCGCCAAGCCCGGAGTTGATCGCTGCAGCCGTAACTGTCACGTCCCCGCCACGCACACACACCCCCATCAGCGCGCGAGTCTAACTCCAACACACACGCAGGCGAAGCAAAGGCCGGGTGAGCGCCGGGTAGCCCTCTGCATGCCCCCTTGCCGCCGCCCACGCCTCTGCCCTGCCTCCTCCCAGCCACGTCCGCAACGACCCCGCTGGGTGGGCGGCGGTGGCCGTGGCTGCCAAGCTAGGGCCACTCGGCGCATCCAGACGTCCAGACACCGGACCTTCTAACAGAGTGGCAACTTGTAGCGGAGGTCCCAGCTCCTTATCAAATTGCTGGCCTGCAAGACTAATGGGGAACTTGTGGAGGATCCCTGTCCAGTCCCTTTGAAGGAAAGTCCCTCCTTTGACAGCTGCTAGAGATATTGGCCACATTTCCCTTCCCAAATCTGCTTCGGGTTAACAGGCCCGCGGGGGCGGGAGGGGGTGAGGAGGCAGGAGGATCCTGATTGACTCTGCCCGACAAATCTAACTAGGGTGAGCTTGGTTGGAGGGGGACTGAGGAGTGCTGACCTGGGGGTGGGGGAGAGGGAGAAGGAGTGGATGAAAGACACAGACTTTCCTGGTCTTTTTCTCTCTTTTTTCTTTAAAATGTGGCTTCTTGCTCAATTCCCAACCCTTAACAGATGGCGACTGCAGTTCTCTCAGAATTTCTTAAAGAAAGGGAAACCTTTGGAATTTATTTCTGCTTTTGCTTTTTCATATAAATAAAAAAGTGTTTTTATATTACTCTTGTTTTGGAGAACATAAGCAATTTTATTCAGACTACAGTATTTCCTTTAACACTATATGGTTGTCAAAACACCATTCCCAGTTTCTTTGCTTTTGACAGCTGAGTCTTTCTTAAATATACCCAAATCGGAACTCTTTATACTAAATAGTAAACCCGAGATAGGAGCAAGTGCCTTCCGGGGTGGTATAAAAAAAGCGTTATAAAAATTGGGACTAATTTATCACTTCTCTGTCTTAGCATGGGGTGGTAGGGGGGAGCAAGAAAATACAAACAAATATTACAACAATTATCATTCCTCTCCAAGTATTTAAGAGGGTTAAAGTTAACATGATAGGACATGGGTTTGGTAAAGAAACTAAGTCTGAGATGATTTTATTCATTAAAACCAAGGATAGAGAGCTCTGGGCTCTAAATTTCAATAAAATAAGTCAATAATTTCACAAAACACTTCTTAAACATGAGCCAATTACCAAGAAAACCCTTCAGCATTTACTTTACTAAAAGGAAAGGAAGAAAAACTTTGCCAGTTTATTTTCAGCTGAAATGAGAGTTAATTTATAAGGGGGAACTTGTCTTCGGAGTTTATATAAAAGCATTTAAAGTAAAATATGCAAATATTTAAGTTTTACAAAAAGACTCTATTTAAAATGGGATAGCAAAAATGAGAGGGAAGCTATCTCTTTTCCAAGTGGCACAGAATTTCTCCATTAACAGTTAGTTTGTGTCAGAAGTGTTATTTCTATGTTTAAACAGCAGCATGCTAATTAAGCTGATAAATGTATTTCTAACAATTCTAACTAAATAAAATACAAAACAATAGAAGTTTATTTCCTTGCTCATTTATATAGAACTTCCATTAATGCTGTCTGAAATGGAAAGATGGAAGAGCCCCAAATAAGACACAACTATGGATTTCTTCCAAGTTTAAGTTTGCAGAGACAGTGAACTATTTCCTTATTAAGTTGACATCACATATCTAGCTACAGTTTATGATATTATTCTTTCTAAACATAAGATTCAAAGTTTAGGAGTTACAAAATTCCAGGATAGCATATTTATTTGAAAAATTGGGGAGGCATGCAAATACCTCACACTTTTTGTACACTTTAGCAGGCAGGCATTGTGCAGTATCAACAAGCTAATGGCAGAGATTTCCAGGAAATCGTAAAATTCTAAAAATGGCATATTGTCTATTTTGTTGTTTTTTAGAGAAAAATTTAGTTTCCAAATCATCACCCTAGCATCCCTGCACATGGAGGTGTCTGAAATAAAAAGACACCATAATGTCATTTATAGTAAATATTAATGAGTAAGTAATCTTTTAAACTGAGGATTTCAAACTTCATAGAAGTTACTTATCTTTGAATACCCAAATGTAAATTTTCATTTGCATATTCAACAATATTTCAGTAAGTAGAAGGAGAAACACAGGCAGATGAGTTACCTTTGAGTACAGACACTGTTTCTTATGATGTAAAATTAACCCTGAAAAAGCCCTTTATTCTGGCAAAGGATGACCATGAAAAGCTTCATCTGAAAGTATTTTTTTAACGTCATGCATCTAAAAGGAGGCTGGGCATGTTGAAGGTGATCTTTCAATCTGGCTTATAATACACATACAATTTCATACCTTTGGAAGTTTTCTGCTGGCGGAACATATAGGCCATATATACACTGAAAGGCTACAGATGATTAAAAATTACTAGGAAGTTAAGTTTCAAATATACTCAACATCTTGGAGGAAAAGCCATCATCTACTTTTAACACCATATATAGTCAGCATTGTGCAACCTTGCCTTAAAACCATTGAAAACACAAAAGCCTAACAAAAAATCAAAAATGAAATATTTATTACCGCATTTTGTGACTTAACACCTTTTTTTAACATAACGTCACAGTCCTCATACAAGTATTTTAATGTAAATTTGACAAAGCTTAAAGGTAACAGCATTTTCTTCTAGTGAGGAACACGTGCTGAGAAAAGAAGAATTCATGGACATACAATACCAATTCCACAGCAGATCTGATACTAGCAAAAACATTCTTTTTTTTTTCAATTGAGGTAAACACATAGAATATCTAACATGAAACAATTAATAGACCGAACTCTGTACGAAGTTTGTTACAGTATTCTCTTGCTCCTTTTTATCCCCCAAGCTTTGAGTTTCTGATAAAGTCCTAGTTATGGTGCAATGACCATTAATAACTTTTTTGTGTTGAGGAAAGCTGCCCAACTTAAGATTGTTTTGTCCACAGCCAAGGCTCAGAACTCCTCCTGGAAGAAGCTCCTGCTCTGTCTTTAAATCTTCATTGGCAAGCTCTTTGAAGAAGAGTCCCCCAAAATAATAATAAGAATTGGCTTAGGAAGCACAAACTATAAAGATCTGTTTGGAACTAAAAGACACATTTATGGAGGAACAAAGGCCGGGCATAAAAACACATTCTTGAAGCTGGAGTTGGAGTGATGAGGGTTCAGCCAAACGTTCATCATGGTCTCCAGCGTGGTTCTTTTCTCACTGGCCCAACAGGTTTAAAATATACCACAGTCTCTCCTGGATAGTGAATTCACTGATGAACCAAAACAGTCATTCTTTTGGGAACAACACACATAGTGTGGAAAACAAGGATATATTTTTTTTCTCTTCTAAAACTATTTGAGGCAACATAACGGCGTGATCAACAGAAATGTACAAGTTTAACTTAGTTCCTATGTTTATACTACAGTAGTTATAACTCTCGGAGTCTTTTTCCAGAGGATCTTTACATGGACAGAATTGTCTCAGTGAGCCCATGATTTCACATTTGTGTTCTTGTTGCATTGGTCCTCTGTTGCTTGATGAAAAATGACAAAAGTAAAAAATAATCACAGCTGTCTGGAATTTCATATTAAGTGTCAACATCTGGTCAAAGTTCAGCAAGTCTTAAAATAGTTTTTGCGTGTGTTTCCTTTTCCCTTGAGTTCCCTTGTACTATTGGGCATGAATGTCCATAACCTGTCCGCCAACATTGGGATCTACAGAATTTAACATTGTGGGGCTCTGTGCTGACATAGTCATTCCAGGGTGGGTAGGGGGTCCTCCGTGCATCATCATGGCTGGGTGGTGGGGATGGCTTGGCAAATATGAATGCATTGGGGGTCCATGTCTTAATTGAGTAGGGTGTGGGGTCATCTGGGGAGGAGTGTAACTTGGCTGTGCCATACTCATTCCCATAGGACCACCCTGAGAAACGTAGTCCCCTGGCATGCTCTGCAAACCTGAAAATAGAGAAGGAAAAAGAAAGCGGGTCAAATTCCTAAACATTTTTATACTTTACCCATCAAAGATGAAAAGAAAAAAAAAAACAACAGACACTGCAAATCTTATATCTAAATTTAGCTGCAGATTCTTGCCAATGTTTGCAGACATTCAAATTGTAGTTTGCATTTAATTTCATCGCACAGCAGTATAATGCAACACAACAGAACTAAATATTTAATGCAACTAAATGTCATAAAGTGGAACTGTTCTTCAAAATGGTATTCAGTACATTTCTTTGATAAATGCAATAAGAATATAAATTCTGAGTCAAGTTTTATCAGTTAACTGTTGATATATCATTTATTTTCCTTTGTTGCATTTGTAGATATGGACAAAAATGGTAGATACTAAAATAAAATAAAATTGACATCTTATCATATCTATATTTCTTCATGAAAAATTTATTATACAAAACATTATGGCATATTCATTTTGAAGGAATGGGCTTTT